>NC_018397.1:3948663-4054532 GCF_000208865.1 Neospora caninum Liverpool | reverse complement strand
CCCCCCCTTCCCCCCCAGCCCCTCTCCCCCCCCTCTCCCTCTCCCCCCTGCTTTCCCTCCGCGCTTCCCCCGTCTCTGTCCCCCTCTCCTTTCTCGTCCTGCGCGCCCGCCTCCGAAGATGATTACCTCTTTCGGTCAGGCTTCGCGTCTTCTCCTGCCTCCTCCCTTCCCGCCTTCGGGTGTCTCTCCCGTCTCGCTATCTTTTGACGACACCGGCGAGGAGGCCTACGGCAGCCAGCGCCCGTCTTCTTCTCTCCGGTCGTCTTCGCTCGCTCTCCTCCCGCCTGCCTCCTTTTCGCTCTCGCCTTGTCGCGCGCTGCTCCTGGTCGTCCAGCCTCTGCGGCTGCTTGTCTTCAGCAACCTGCAACATCGCGTGCTTCTCGCCTCCTTCTCGAGGCCGCCCCACGCCTTCCACTTTGGGGCTCACCTCGCCGCAAGCTGGGAGCTCTCGGATCCTCTCGCACGCAGGCGGAGGCGAACGCGGAGTGGCGGGGAGCGAGCGGACGGCAACCTGGCAGATCGCACATGCGATTCGAAGACGCCCTTTTACCGAATCTTCGTCACCTGCTACCCCCAGGCCTCCGTCTGCGTGTACACTCTGGGGCATCCCGGGCACGTAAAGCCGAGCCGGAGACGAGACGCACGCGGCCAAGAACCTGCCGATGCATGGCGCGACGCTCACGGCGACGCCTCGAGCGATCCGAGCCTCTCTCTCCCAACCCCAGAGAGAGGGGCGAAAGCGAACGCGCGGCAAGGACCAGGGAGACACCCTGAGAGTCCTGTGGAGGGAGCGCAGCGGCTGGAGACTGGCCTCGGAACTTGCGCTCTCTTTCCTCCGCACATCTTCAATTCGGACGCCGCGTTCACCTCGGGAGAGAGTGAAGGCGGGGAATCTGAAGACGAGAACGCCTTCGTGTTCGCGACGGCGCAAGTCGGGAGGGGAGCGCATCGCGGGCCTCCGCCTCTCGGAACGCGAGCGCTGAATGGCGGCGGCACGTCGACGCCGGCGACAGTCGCGGCGGCGCTGTCGACTCCGTCGCTGCTGCTTCAGCACCGGCCAGCGTCGCTCCGATCTCTGGAGTTGCGTTGCGACGCCGTCCTCAGCCTGCCTGTGCGCGGGAGCGCCTCTGCGTGTTCGCCGACGCACCTCATCGTAGGGTGCGCGCGGCAGCCTGCGCTCCTCTTTCTCCCCCTCGACGCCGTGAAAACCGTGAATGCAGTCGTCTACCTCTCCGACTTCCTCCCTCCCCGGACCCCCAGACGCCGCAGACCAGACGAAGGCCGAGTGCACAGGACAAGAGGCAGGGGCGGAGAAGAAGGAAGCAAAGCGAGCAACGGCTGTGGAGATCCGCGTTTCCCCGCCGAGTCTGTCCCCGCGCCGTCGAGTCGCTCATCCTCGCCAGCTGTCTCCTCAGGAGGTCCGGCTGCGGGGCGAGCTCGTGGGCGGTATCTGTTCTCTCCGCTGGGCCACGCAACCGTTCAGGAGAGCATCCAGTGGCAAGAGCAACACCCGGAAGACGTGGTCCTTCTTCCAGATCTGCCCGACGAGGCGCTGCGGGATGTCTGCGCCGCCCCAGAGGCGCGTCGGCACCTCCAGAGGCTGCTGTGCCTTGCCAGTGAAGAGCCGCAGGCCGCGAACGGGGCGGGGGTAGCGGCCTCGGCGGAAGAACAGGCAGAAGACGCGGCCGGAGACACGGAGAGAAACGCGGGTTACATGGTCCAGTCGCCTGCTCTGGTTCGCACTCTGCGCTCGCTGTTGGGCCGCCGCCGGCTCGAGACACCGGGAGAGGCCTTCGCAACTTCTCGCGCCGACAACGATCTTCAAGAAGCACAGCGCTTTGCTCACGTAGGCCAGCATCCCAGGACGTCGTCTCTCTCTTCTGTCTCGGCTTCGTCCCGCGACGCGCAAGCAGAGAAAGGCCCGCTCGGCTCTTGCGCGTCGCTTTCCGGAAAAACGAACCTGCCTCGAGAGGACGGTGCGGCGCGTCTGCGAGGCGTCGTTGCGTCGCTGTCGGAAGGGATTTCTCAGATCGCCCTGGACTTGCAGCTGAGCGTGTTGGGCGCGGTGACCACGCGCGGCCGCTTTTTTCTCCTCAGCTGGGAAGCGCCGCTGCTCTCCGCTCCCGTCCCCTCGCCTTCGTCTCACTTGCGCGCAGGGCGAGGCGGCAGAAACCCCACGGGAGGAGACACTTCTCCTGTCGGCGTGCTGGTGCGCGACCGCCTCGTTGTATGCTGCGCCCTGACTGCCGAACGGCGTCTCCTGGCGCTGGGTCTGTCCTCGGGCGTCGTCGAAGTCTACTCCATCGAGTTCGCGCGAGTCTCCTCTGCGTCGGAGCGATCTCGCGTGGAAGCCCCGTCTCGGCAGCCCAAGACAAATCCATCTGTGGAGGCCAGAGGCGAGGGAGACGAGAAGCCGCAGGAGAGGACAGCGGGTGGGGGATCTACGAACGAATGGATTGAGGAGGAACGTCGGGCATGCAGCTCGGCTCTCGGGGCCTCGCGAGGGGGTGCTCGGTGTCCCGTGCGCCTCATGTGCCGTCTCAGCTTCTGGGACGCTTGCGGCCTGGATCCAGCAGAGCTGCAGGGCGAGGCGTCGCGACGCGGACGAGTCAAACACCGGCGAAGGCCAGCAGACAGAGAAGGAAGGAAGAGGGATGACTTAGAAGAGCGGCGCAGGGAGCCCTCTTTCTCTCCTTCCTCTCGCTCTCGTTCCTCTCGTTCTCGTTCCTCTCTCTCTTCTCTGTCTTCGTATTCGGAGTCGCCGTCTCTCTCTTCTGTTGATGCCGACATGCGTCTTGGTGAGGCGCCAGACGAGCGGGATGGTCCGCCTGTGGAGACTCTCGCGTGGTCGGACGACGGCCTCGCCCTGGCTGTCAAATGGGGGAGGGACGGGGGAGAGTCGGAGTCAGGCCTGTCTCCGCCACGCGCGTCCCCAGTGGCAGTCTTCTCGTACACAGGCCGCCTGCTTTTCGCGCCTTTTCCCCCTGGCGACGAGGCTTCCGTGCGCGGGTTTCGGGTGACGCGGCTCTCTGCCTCTGAGCGCCGCGACTCCGGTTCCGGTCGCGAGAGGCTCTTTCTCTCTCCTCGTCGAGAGGAAGTGCAGCGAAGCGTGGTTTCTGCGGCGTCAGCAACTAGAGTTGCAGGGACGCAACGAGACAGAGACAGAGACGCGTCGCATCACGGGGCAAGGCGGACCCCGATTCCGCCTGCGACGAGGCCTCAAACGTGCGCATGGACCGGCCAAGGTCTGGGGCTGATGGTGGCGCAGGACGGTCGCCGCAGGGACCGGGGAGAAGGGCGGGAGGAGGTTGGGTCAGGGCGCGAAAGGCGAAGAGCGAGTTTTGACTCGGCCATGCTGGCGTTTTCTGTCTCGGGAAGACGCAAGGACAGCGCAGGAACAGCCGACGAGGAAGAGCGAGGAGACAGAGACGGAGGAGAGACAGAAAAAGGGAGTAAGGACAGGGGACTGCTGGGGCCGGCTACACCCCTTTCCCCCGCAGGTGGAGACGCGGGCGGGGCGACGGCGGAAGAGGCGAGGGAGTCACGCAGAGGGCGAGGAGACAGGCGCGAGAGACGGAGCTCCAGACTTGAGGCGAACCACGCCGGAGACGGGGCCGACGGTCGCCCGAGTCCCTCTTGGAGAAAGAAGAGAAGCGAAAGCGAGGTCGGCAGGAGAGACGCAAGTGCGGCTACGCATGCAATGCATGCAGCTCCGCCGAACGTTTTCGAGTTTCCCATTTTTCGAAGTGCGTGGTTGGGCGTCGGGACGAACGCCGTGGACACCGCAGGCAGTCGCGCGGCAAGCGACACGGGAGACAGGTGAGCCGCGAAGGCAGGAAGGGAGGGTACTTCGCAGTTTCGCGTTCGCCCCAGACAGCAAAACAGACACCCCCGCGAGCGCTCTCGGGGAAAATCCACGAACAAACAAACCCTGAAACCAAACGGAGCAGCTCAAACGTCCAGCCTCCAAAGATGCTCGCCGAATCCACCAACTTGCCAACTCGGCATTCTCCCCTATATATTTATATATAGATATGTAGATATACGTATATATATATATATATATATACATATATATATGTAGATATACGTATATATAGATATGTAGATATTTATATATTTGTGTGTAGGTGTAACTACAGCCAAACGTCCGCGTATTCATCTGCGTCCGCCTGCATCGAGAGCGTGAGGCGCCGTAGTCGCGTGTGTGTGTGTTGCGTGGGGTGTGCGTCCCGTTTGCCATCTGTCTCGCGTTTTGGTAATCTCTCGCGGTTTGGTTCCGTCCTGTTCTTTTTGCCCAGAATCTTGATCGGGTCTTCCTGTCTCTTGCTCTGGGCGTCCGCGCCGCACTTGCCTTCGTCTCTCTCGTGGTCGCGCGTTCCGCTTCCCCCGCCAATGTATCTGTCTCCGAATTGGCCGATTCGCCAGGCCTCTTTGTCTCCGAACGGCGACGCGCTGCTGGTGACGGGGCGTCGCGGGTTTGCAGTTTTTTCGCTCTCTCAAAGAAAGTGGCGCTTTCTAGGCGACGAACAACAGGAGCGTCAGCTCCCCACGGGCCTT
This sequence comes from Neospora caninum Liverpool, assembly GCF_000208865.1. Taxonomy (NCBI): domain Eukaryota; phylum Apicomplexa; class Conoidasida; order Eucoccidiorida; family Sarcocystidae; genus Neospora; species Neospora caninum. The sequence continues at coordinate 4,049,972 of NC_018397.1, read as the reverse complement.
TTGCCCCAGGGCTGGTACGACTCCTCGATCTTCTTCATTTGCATCCGGACCTTCGATCCAGACGCGTCCCCGGCGGACTCGGCCCTCGCTGCGCTTGCGCCTCTCCCCGTCAACAGCCTGTCTTGGGGGCACTCTCTCCACCGAACGGCCTGGACGCGCGACGCGTCTCCTGTCTCGCACGTGTCTCCGTCCGCCGCGCCGTCTCTCTCGGCGCACTCGACCCACACAAGCGAGGCTGGTGGCTCGCAAGCGACCGCTGAAGCGCGCGCAGCAACTGAGCTCAACCGAACGCGCTCCGCCGTCTCCTTCGTCGACGCTCCGCCTGCGGCGTCTCCTGGGGCGACGCTGCCCGCGTGGCGAGGCCTGCGCGGCACTGCGCATGCAGCAGAAGTCGCCTTGGAGCGGCGGGTTGCCCAAACGCCCCTCGCCGTCGCTCGCGAGCTCCGGGGGATTGCGCTGCAAGAACGCGAGACTTGGGAAAGTGTGCTGGAGCGGCTCGAGTCTCAGGACAGCTGGGCAGATGCCGAAACCTCCGCGGCGGCCGCTGGGGATGCACCCGGGGACGAAAGGCCTCCCGGGCCTGGCAGGGCGAGCAATCGCAGGTCGCTTTTCTCGGTTGGCGAGAAGCGCGCGGCCGAAGATCGACAGAGCGTCGGAGACGCGCGGCGTGCGGGGATCTCCAGAAGCAGGAAGACGCCTGTGCCGAAAACGGGATATGCGCTCTTGTTCTTCGACACCCGTGGTCGGCTCGCCACGGAGAACTGCGTTGCGGCTGTCCGATCGCTTCCCGCGCGACCGCTCCGAACGACGCTCTTGTCAGATCGACAAAAGATCGGCGTGCGGGTCCGCGAGGCAGAGACGCGCGGACCCGCACTTCCAGGACACTCGAGCGCAGACGCAGGCGTCTCGGACAGGTGCTGTCGATGCGAAAGACGCGCGAGACAACGACGGGATGGAGACAGAGACGAATCCAGAGAGACAGAGGAGACACTGAACGGCGCGTGGGTGTCTCGCGGTGTGCGTGCAAAGTCGCGAGTGGGGGATGCCACCGGCGCGGAGGAACGCGTTGCGTGTCGGCTCTGTCGAGAGCTGTCCGATGGAAATGCAGAGCCGCTTTCTTCCCTCTCGTCCTTCCAGCCGTGGTCCGGCAACCCTGTCCTCGCCGTCTATGACGCGCTGCATCTCATCACCAGCTACCAGCTGCATCCGGCCTCGCCTGCGGTCCCTTCGCCTTGCTCCCCAGCCCCGCCTTCCTGCTCGTCGCTCCACCGCACTGTCTCTCAGCAGTCTGCGGTCTCGCGGGCCTCGTCTCTCTCGTCACCCGGAACGTCCTTTTTGGCGACGCCTGCCACGCCTGCATCCGGCTCTCCTCACGGCGCCAACCTTCTCGTAGGCTCTTCGTTCTCCACTTCCCTCCCCGTGGGCGCATGCGACGTCGTGGCGCTGTGGCAGGTCGACGTGTCGGGGTGCTGGGTGGATCCTCCTCTCCAGATTCGCTTCGCCTCGCCAGCCCTTCTCGTCGTCCATCACGCCGCGGGGCGGGTGACCGCGCTGCGCCTCTTTCCAAAAGAAGCCTGCGAGGCGGCCGGCACGAAGACGGGCTCTCTGAAGCTGCGGGGCGGCGAAGAAGGGACAGAAAAAGGGACAAAGAAAGAGACAGCCGCGAGGCGGGAGGCGGCCTACAGAGACGGGCGGGAAAAAAGAGGAGAGGCCTTGGGGTATCGGCCGGACGAGCTCGGCACCCTGCGTCAACCGAAAGCTTCTTTCGGGGCGTTGTCTTCCGCGCCATCCGGGCGTGTTCCTCTTTCCGCGAAGGGGGCGTCTACGGCTTCTCTGTACCTAATTCCTCAGTATGTCGCGATTCAAAGCGAGGCTGTCGGGTACGGGGTGACGTCTCTGTGGATGGGTTCGCCCGCGCAGCTCTCGTTTTTCACGCCGCTGCATGCACTGCCGAGTTTCTGCCTTCCTGGACTCGACACGCTCCGCAGAGCGGCGGCGCGCAACAGCGAAGCAGCGCGAGAACGGGGCGAAGGAGGAGACAGATGCCCCTGTGTCTCCTGTTCTTGGCGGCCGAGGCCGAGCCTGGTCTGGAGGAAACGGAGTGAAGAGGAGAATCTGCGAGCATCTCGAGAACCCGAGAAAGATCTTCGAGTGCCCTCGCCACTCGCAGGAGCTACAGGCGTGAATGACCAGACGAGGGCAATTGCTTCTCTCCCGTTTGAAAACGAAGAGGACGCACGACGGGCGCTGGTGGTCGGTGCATGCGAAGAACCAGGTGGGACTTCGCCTGGCGGTTCGGCACAGAAAACAAACGACACGTCCGAGCACGCCTCTTCTGCGTTACAGGGAGATCTTGAGCGTCACCAACGCCCACCCGGTTTTTCTTCCGTGTCACCGTCGCCTCGTTCCCCTTCGTTTGCGCCTCTCCTCCGCACGTCTTCAGTTCCCCTGTTCTCAGCTACCCCGACGTTCGATCAGCCCTTGAACCGGTTCACGTGTGCGTACACGCCTCAGCATCTCCCCCACGTCTCGCACGCCCTCCGCCCCCACAAGACTTCCTGTTCGAGTCCGGCTGGCGCGGCCGCTCCGATACGAACGGCGCAAGATGTGCGAGAGGCGGATGGCCAGGCCAGAAGGCGAGGAAGGACTATGGAAGAGAATGCGAGGAGCAAGACAGTGGACGGTGCCGAGCACGACGCCTCGTGTTCGACTGAGGAAAGGTCTGGTGATCGCCGAGGTTCTCGGGCTTCTCCCACAGCGCAAGAAGTGCATTCCGCGATGATTCTGGAAGCAGAGAGTCCTGGCGGGGGGGCTGAAGCTAGCCAGCGAGGAGTGCCTGCATGTGCTCGTGGCGAAGACAGAGGACAGGACGCAGAAAGAGCAAGAGAAGACGCTGCGAATCCCCTCGTATTCAGTCAGCGAAGAAGACGAACCAAACCAGAAAGGTACTTGAACCCAAAAAGGCGCGCGAAACACTCCTTCGTCGCTTGTCGGGGTTCGTCCTCTGTCTCTGGCTTCTCCAGCTGTTTCCGAGAGTCTCTTTTTGCCTGCTTTGTTGTCTGTAGCTTTCCCCTTTCTCGCGCCGCTCGTCCGTGCACTTCCTCGCTCCGTCAGCCCGATTATCGAGGTTCATTCCTTCGCGTCCTCCTGTGCGTGCGTGTGTCTCCTCGTTCTGGGTAGCTCTTCTTCGTGTCGCGGCGGGTTGCCTGAGTTCGCGAAGTGCGTTGGTGGCGGTGCTTTACTCTCTTTCGCTCCTGCATGCCTTGTGGTGCTTATTCTATGCTGTGAAACGTTTCTCTCGACGACCTAGCCATGCTGAGCTTCTCAGCCTCGTCACACTCCGTTTCAGCCGAGGCGGAACACGAGGCGCGCTGAAGCCTCCCCTCCTGCTGCGACAAGCAGCCTCATGTGGAGGGGCGATGCGCGTCCGTGTGACATGGGTTTCCATGCGTTTTTCGGTCTCCTCGAGAGTTAAGCACTGGAGGCTTCACGTGTTTGTGTTGCGCTTGTTTTTTTTCTTTGCAGGCGTGGCGACCGCGAGTTTGTGGCGAAGCCACTCAACAGTGCAACAGCGTTCGGAGACGCTGTGTGTTCCGCCTTTGCTCCCCTTCCCGCGCATCCGCCGCTACTATCTCTGGGCAGGAAGAAGGGCGAATCTCTTTCGTCTGTGTCTCTCACCCCTGCCGTTCCCCGGAAGGCTTCCGCCTCGATTTCCCCCTCGCGCGTTCTTCCTCCTCTTCCTCAGCGCCGAATGTCGCCTCGCAGCAACGGGCGAAGGCCCCAGCGGCTCGCCGCCCCCACGCCACAGGCGAGAGGAGAGACATTCGACGAGGAACAAGACTGCCCCGCAGGCGAGAGAGAACACGGCGACGTCGCGCACAACGGCGCCCGAGTTCCAAGAATGCAGGGACGAACGAAGACATACAGACAGAACGTGAACGGAGTTCAGCGAAGGCACGAGGGACAGGCGTCTCTGCGACGGAAAACGGAGAAACGCAGACGCAGGAAAGGACGCACAAGGCCCGAAGGTGAGGGTGAAACTGCTGGCTGCTGCGCGTCTGGGCACGCCGAGGCTTGGACCACGAACGCGTCCTCGTCTGTCTCTTGAGAACAGCTTTTTCGTCTTTCGGAGGTTCTGCTGCCTTGTGGAGAGAGACAGCGAAGCATCGGCCGGAACGCTCAAAACCTGTCCGTACACACGAAGGCAGAGACGCACAGAAATGTCCGGGGGGCTAAAGGCAGGGATGGATCGGGCCTGCAGATGTGTAGCCGCATACGAACTAACAATGATGCCTCGATATAAATCTGTAAACATATCTTCGTCACAGAGATAGATCGATAGATAGGCTCTATTTGTTCGATGGAATCGGTGATACGTAACCCAGTTTTTGAGAGAGTTTGCGGTGGGTGTTTGTCGGTAAGCAAGTGTGTTGGTGCATCACTGAAATCTTTCTGTTCGGGATGTCGGATGTGTTTCAGGTGTCTCTCCACCGCGGTTTGCGGATGTCCCGTGCTGCACAGTCGGCGGCATCTATCTCTGGATGCAAGGCACAGAAGGCCTGTCTCTCGCGGTTCTCTCGTTTCATTTTCACGGCTCTTCCTCTGAAGACGAACTCGACGAGGTCTCCGAAGGCGCTGCTTCCGGAGCCTCCACGGAGGCTGGGAGGGGCGCAGACGCCGGGAAGGAAGGGCCGGAAAACTCGGACCGAGTCAGGTCGCGGCGCGACACGGCGAGGCACCGAAGGCGCGCTCTCGCATCTTCTCTTTTTCCTCGCTTCGACGTCGAATGCCGATGTTCCCTCCTTCTTCCCATCGAGCAGAAGCCTCAGCCTCTTCTCATCGCAGGTGTCCTGGCGCCGGTGAGAGATCCGACGATAAGTAGCTAGCGGCTCTGTGCAAACGCTCCGAACGGGCTAATTCTCGAATCAACAGAGGCATTTACAAGTACCGAGGATACTGAAGATAACCCAAGTTATGAGATACGAAGAACCCAGTGGTGTCTCGGCATTTGGTGTGGTATTTCGTTTCACCGTCTGTGGCGTCGTGCTCTCTTTCTTCGGGGTCGCCCATGGGGCCTCTGTCTGTCTTGTCGGTTTTCGTGTATCGCGCTTTTGCTCGTCTGCTGTCCCTCCACTCCGTTTGCGCGCGTCCTCTCTCGCATGGTCTCGAAAGCTTTGCTCGGCCGGTCGCGGGCGACTCTTTGATCGAGCTCGGCGAGACAGATCGGCAAATGCGCCGAGGGACGACGTGTGGGGCAACGCATGCACAGCCCTGGCAGAGGCTCCGAATGCCTCTGTGGCGCATGCACGCAGAGAGAACAAGACGCACGACAAGGCAGACGCATGCAGCGTGGCAGTCCTGTGCGCCAAGCCTTTTTGGTTACGTGGACACGACCTGCACACATCGGCCTCAGAGACGTCCAGGATGGGCTGACAATAATGCAGGCAGATGGATGTGTGGACTTTAACAGAGAGGGACACATAAGCGACGGAGGCGTGTCTCGAATCCCCTTGTCCCCACGATTGTTTGTTCTCTTTTTTGTCAGCTGGGCGTCGTGGTAGCCTGCTCGCCGTCGTCGGTGTCGCTCGGCCCAAGTGGCGCGGGATCCTCGGTCGTGGAGACCTCTGAAGGCGCGCGGATTCGCGCGCCGTGTATCGATCTTCGTCTCCAGCTCCAACCTTCTCTGCATCCTCTTCTTACTCGCCTCCTCGCGGCCTCTTCGGATTCGGCTCTGCCGTCTTCTTCCTCTCTGTCTCCTTCTTCATCGCCTTCTTCCTCTCTGTCTCCTTCATCGCCTTCTTCCTCTCTGTCCTCCTCTCTGTCTTCCTCTCTGTCTTCTCCGTCTTCTCTTCGAGGACCGGGCGAGGCGTCTTCAGCCGCCTCGGTCTACGCCTGCTGTCGCGGCGGAGTCTCCAGGGCTGCGAGGCTTCTGTTTCAGATTCGGGCTTCGCCCTTCTTTGCCCACCTCGTCGAACTCGCTCTCTACGAGCTCGTCGATGCCTGTCTCCCCTTCTTTTCTCGCGAACTGCGGCGTCTCGCCCCGTACGCCGAACGACGCAACGGGCGCATCGTCGGAGACTCCAACGCACGACAAGAGGAAGGAAGCGACGTTGCGTCCTGGGCGTCTGAAGCTTCTTCTCTTCCTTTGCCGCCGGCCGTCGGGCCTCACTGTGGAACGTCTCAAGAGAAAAAGTGCATGCACGTTTCGCCGGCGGCGGCGGGGCTCGACTCCGCGATTCGGCCTTGCGCAGCGGAGACAGAGGCGACGGTACACGCGGGCGGGGCGGCCGTTTGGAAGGCGGGAGTCGACGCAGCGCGTGGAGGGAAGCGAGGCAGTGGATGCGACTCCGGGTCCCCCAGACCGGAAGCATATGTGTTGAGTTTGCCGCAAGCGCAAACAACTCCGTTTCCGTGGCGAAGGAGCGACGGGGGCAGCGCGAGACAAATGGCGGGGAGACCAATGGCCTGTTCGTCTGCGGCAGCGATTGAAGGCGCACGCGAGAACGGAGACAGACTCGAAGAGCGAGAACCCGCTGCCGCGAGGCCGGAGGTCTGTCGGCGAACAGGGGACAGCAGGCCTGACTTTTTAAGACGCGCGGTGGGAGCAGTCGGCGAAGCGTCAACGAACGCGGCGGTCTCCCCACAGGGAAACGATTCGCGAGACGAGAGTGAGGCGAGTGCGGCGGCGCGTCAACCGAGCAGAGAGCTTGGCGCGTGGACGGCAAACCAGAGAGCGCGACGTGAAGTCAACGCGAGAAAAGAGAAAAGCGAGGAGAGGCGCGCGCAGATTCTCTTGTCTCTCCACCAACTTTTGGTCTCCAAAGACGTGGACGCGTACGTTTCTTCTTCGTCGACTGCGCGTTCGCCTTCGTCTCCGTCGACCCCGTCCAGTCGCGTGCGGCCCGCGGACTGGGTCTCCCACGCAGACACCTGTTCGTCCTTTTCCGACGCTTCTCCCTCGCGGTTTGCCGCTGCGCAAGAAGTGCTGACTTCCTTGCCAGGAGGAGCTGCGCTGTTTTCTCTTTTGCAGCTGCTGGCGAGTCGCTGTCCGTCGCTGCTGCCGAAGGTTCTCGCGTCTTGTGCGCGGATGACGGAGCCGACGCAGGCGCCGCTCCTTCTGTTTCCTCTCCTCGGGCGTCCGCCCCAGGCGTTTTTCGACGAGGCCTTGAAGAGCGACTTTCTCCACACCGCCTCGCTGTATCTTCTGCTGCTGCAAAACATCGAAGGCTGTCTCGCAGTGAGACGGAAACGGGGCGTGCCTTTGCTGCGCGCCGCCCTCCGCCTCGGCGTCTTGCCTCTCGCGAGGACGTTGATCCGCTTTCTCCTCGCAGTCTTGGGCACCCCCCGGGGAGGAGAGAAGAACCCAGTGCGCGGAGGCGCCACGCCGCGAGGGCGCCTCGAGACTCTCGGCGACGAAAGGGATGGACGCGAGACAACGGAAGAGCTGCAGAGCCCCTGGAGCGGTCCCGGCGGTTCCCCGAAGCTCTGGGCGCCTCCGAGGCGCTGGCAACGAGGCGGAGGGCCGAGACCAGAGACTGACATGGTGCGCCAAGAGGCGAACGCGAGCGCGACAGAGAGAACGCGCCAGCAGGCAGGCGCCGACGTCGGGACAGCAGGAAACTGCGGGATGGCCGCACCAGCTTGCGAGCGCTGTACGGCTTCTCCTCCCGACAGCGCGAACACGGGAAATGACAGACGCAAAGAAGACAGAGGAAACGAACAAGACGAAGCGCAGGTGATGTGTATTTATCGGGGAGTCGTCGACAGTGTCGGCGAGTCGCTCTGGCGTTCAATCGTTCATCTTCAGTGGCTGCGCGTCTTCCAGCTGAGTTCTGTGCTTGCGCTGGATCTCCCTGCATGGCTTGTCTGCCTTCGTCCCCAGTTCTGCCGTCTCTTCTCTCTCGACCTGTCTCCGTGTGCCACGAACCCGGTGGCTGCCCACCTGCATGCGCTCCCCTTCGAAGCCGTAGCCCTCTCGATGGCCACGCAGCTCGGCCTCAGTCGAGCGCCTCTGTCCGTCTTTTCGCGGGCCCAGTGGGAGGCCTTTTTCCCCGGGCATCTCCCCTCGCCGACGCTCTCTGAGGCGCGAGATCCGCACTCGCCGTCCGCGTCTTCTCAAGAACGCAGTCCCTTTCCCGCTACAGATTCTCCTTCGCTCGCGTCGCCGTGCTCTCCTGTCGAGAGTCAAACCCCTCCGGGGCGGTTTCGCCCCCCTGCTGTCTCCTCTCGCTCTTCTTCGGAGCCCGGTGACCACGTAGAAAGGATAGGCGAGAAGAGCTGTTTGGACGAGGACGCGAGCGGGGTTTGTTCCGCTTCTCTTTCGCCTCCGACGTTCCGGGAGTTCTGGGCGGGAGAGTGGAAACTTGAGCGTCGCCCCGCCGGGGGCGTTTCTGCGCCGGGCGCTCGCTCGCCGAGCGCAGGACGCGCAGAATCCGTCTCTGCCCCGTCGACGCCTCTGCGCATGCAAGCGGAGACAGCTTCAGGCCATTTGCCCACGCTTCAGTTTTGGCCCGAGACGCGCGTGTCGGAGCCTCCCGCGTTCGTTGCAGGCGACGGCGAGGCGTGCCTCAGTCTGGCCAGGGAGAGTTTGTGCGCGTTTTTCCTCCGCGTGTTCATCTGCGCGGATTTTCCGGTTCTCGCGCTCGCTCTTCTCGCTGCGGCGAGAGACGACGGGGGAGTGCGGAAGGTATTTTCACTCTCGCCTTCGCTGCGCCTCCGCGTGCAGATGAAGAAAGAGGAAGGCGACGAAGAACGGATGAGACTGCAGGGCAGGAACGCGGGGCGGGCCGAGGCGTCGGGAGAGAAAGCCAGCAGCGAGGAGAAGAAAGGCGAAGGCGGATGGGCGGGGATGTCGGACGCGCTGAGGGAGTGGCTGTTTGCTCTATCTCAGGACGCGCAATAGATAAGACCGGAAAGGTGGGCCGAGGCGTCGGGAGAGAGAAAAGAAAAGAGACTGCGAATGCAAAGGAGTCTGAGACAGGGACGCAAGAAGCGAGGAAAAAGCTGTCTCAGATGGAAAGAAGGCAGAGAGTCAAGCGACAAAAACGAGAAGGAGACAAGAAAGGAGCGGCTCAAGAAGGGCGAGGGGCGAGCGGGGGGAGAGAGAGGGCAAACGGAGGCACTTTCGGAGAAACAGAGAAACGCAGACAGGCAGAGGATTCTCCCCGTTTGGGCTGTACGCGTCGCTAAGCCTCGTTTCCTTTTTTCGAATCTGTCCAGTCCTGTGTATCCATGCCAGAGAGCAAGCCTGGCTCTCGCGAAAGTGTTTACCTGCGGGGTATCTACACGTGTCTCTAAAAAAGTGTCTCTTCACCAGTGTCTCTCTCTCTGAGAGAAAAAACCCGTGGCCCGGCAGTGTTCTATAAAACTTTTGGGGACGTGCTGTACCCCCGGTGTGGGTGCGTCTTGCACATGTTCCAGTGGATGTACACCCCACAGAGAAGTCGGTCGCGCGGCGCTTTTTTCGCCTTTCCGCCGGACGAAGAAACCGACAGGAACTGTGGGGAAAGTGCGAAACGGAGACGAACGTGGCGTAGCCGCTGTGAAGCCCGGAAAGGCGCGACTGGTAGCGAGAGAAAGAGACGAGAACGCCAGAAACAGGGAAAAGAAAGGGACGAAAAGAGCAAAACGGCGGAGAGGAGCACCCGTCCCGAAAGACGAGGCTTGTTTTCCTGGTAGGTCCTGAGTTTTTTAGCGGACGGCTGAGGAACCGCCGGCACACACGAAACGAAAAAGGCCTCTCGAGACACGCAAACAAATCCAACAGCCTCGCACAACAACATTCCAACGTCCACCCCCCGCTGGAGAAAAACGAGGAAACCCCTGCCAGTGGCCTCAGACAAAAAACCGCTTCCTTACAGCACATGCACTCTGTGCGGAACCCTCCCCTTCCCCAACCAGCTTTTTCGCGTGAGGCACGTCGCTGCACGTAGACGCATGCATTTTTATTCATGTACCACTTAATCAGCCTGAGAGAGAAACAGCGAGACGCATATATATATATATATATATATATATATATATATATATGCGAGTCGTCGCGTACTTCTTGACCTTTGGTGTTTCACACGTCTACATGCTGAAGGCGTCCGCTTTAGGGCCAAAGAGACCGAGAACCAGCCCTGTGTATAAACGTACACATCCATATATGTCTCCCTGTGTGCGCAACACGTATGTGCATATATAGACAGATACATATTCGTATATAGGTATGTGCGTGGATAGGTTGCCTTATGTATATAAAAAGAAGTCCTCAAGAGTACGAGAGTGCATTTCGACGGTTCGTTTTCCTCTTTCGACTTGGATTTCTGGGTCGAGTGCCTCGGAGTCTGCATTTTTCTGTCGCTTGTGCCCCTCGTTTCACTGTCTCGAGCCTAGGATGGAGTGAAGGCTCTTCCCGGCTTCGACGTCTTATATGATTCCTCCTCAGTGCACAGTCTTATCACGCCGGGTTCCTCTCTGTTCCTTCCTCCTTCTCCTCGCCGCCCCGGCCAGCAAGTCCCAACTTCGTTATCTCTTTCGTCGCCACGCCGTCGCCTGTCGCTGGCCCTTTTCTCACAGCACATGCGGTCTCGCGCAAAGGCCACGCGTCCCTCTGGCAGCCGTCTTCTCTCTCCCGCAAGGGTCCCCTGAGCAGCGCGTCTTCTCCACTGCCTCTTCTCCACTGCCTCTTCCCCACTGCCTCTTCTCCACTGCCTCTTCCCCACTGCCTCTTCTCCACTGCCTCTTCCCCCTTGCCTCTTCTCCCCTGCCTCTTCCCCACTGCCTCTTCTCCACTGCCTCTTCCCCACTGCCTCTTCTCCCCTGCCTCTTCCCCACTGCCTCTTCGCCAGTCGCCCGCTAGTCGTTCATGTCCATATTGTCGTCGTCGTTCTTGTCGAAGCCTCCGTCGTCCGCATCTGGTGCAGGCGGCGGGGCCCCCGCAGGCGCCGTGGGGAGTGCGAGGCCTGTCCCCGAGACGCCGTGTGAGCCTGGCTGACTTAGGCCGGCCTGCGCGTACCCCCAGGGGTTAAGGAAACCCGCGGGGCCTCCGAAGGGTTGCTGGGGCTGAGCCGGCGCTGCGCCTCCCCCGTCGCTCGCCCCGCCCGCCTGCGGTCCCGCGCCCCACCCTGGCGCGAAGGGGCTAGCGAAGGGGGGTTGGGACCACGCGTTCGGCGCGCTGGCGGATGTCGCGCCTCCCACTGCGAGACAAAACGACAGACGCCCCAAGGTGGAAGAAAATGCGCTGGAGAGGCGAGAAAACCGAGGCACCGACACACGCACACACAGTCTCGACACACAAGTGCACACACACACACATACAGAGACGGGGCGGGGACCAGAAGGGGAAAGAAGAGAGAGGAGAAAACCGCAGGGCGGCACGAGACAAGGATGGCGCACGCGCAAATGAAGGGACCAAGACGATATACCTATTTAGACATTCCACGGCTACCCGAAAAGCGACAGCGGAACGCACTGATCTTCGGAGTGCAGCAGCTGCCACAAAGAAGAAGGAGAAAACGAGGGAAGATAGCTCGACACGGCGTACGCACGACGCTCAGATTGTGCAAACTGTGGGCGGCATCAAGAGAAAATTGCAACGTCTTTCGACGGACTGCCGTTGAAACCACCGATCCGTTCACACGTATAAATAAATACATAAAAAAAGCGGGCATGGTTACATCTCAAGACGTATATATGTATCGACGTGACGGGCCCCTGTGAATGTGCATTTTTGCTGTATGGACAGGCCGCAAAAACGTGGCTACATCGGACGCGCAGGCCCTTGTTTTGGTGTGTCGCCATTCACAATCGCGACTTTCCGGAGCTCACTTCGACTGCCTCCTGGGCCGCCGGCCCCCCCTCCGTCAGGCCCCGATGGAGGACCGATCGGATGGCCCATCATGCCTCCTGGCGGCACTGCGCCCCAAGGCATGCCTGCAGAGGACACACGCGAGACGCAAACGTGAGGCGTGGAGCGAAGTCAAGGGCGGGGGAACAAGGAGAGCGGAGGCGAGAAGCGAGACGGACGAGACGAGCGGCCGACGGGAGAGACAGGGCTGGACCCTCAGACTGCCGAGAGAAAGCCAAGACGAGAGAGAGAGACAGCAGAGGCGAAGCGAGTTGACGGGTTGCAAGGGGAACCCGAGAACGCGGGAAACTCCCCACAGCGCAGAGGGCGTCTCCGGAACACCTTTATTTATGGACGGCCAAAAACAGAGAGACGACGCAGGCGGTCTCTCCTCCACCTTCCACATACCCGGCATTCCCATGGGCGGCATCATGATCTCGGGGAAGGGCGGGCGTCCTCTGGCGGGCCCCGGCATGTCGCCGCCTCGGCCCCAGGCGCGCGCGTCGGGCCCGAACTCGCCGTCGCGATCGCCTGCTGGACCGTCTCTCCACGCGAAGTCGCCTCCTCGGCGCATGAACGCGTTCCTCTCGTCTTCATCTCTGCCGAACCCGCGCCCGCGGCCAGGGTACCCCAGCCCAGGTCGGCCTCGCAGGGGTGCGCCGGAGCCGCAGGCGAAGCCCCCAGGGAAACACTCTGCAGGCCTGCCGGGCAGGGGCGGTGGCGGGGGGACAGGCCCGCCCATGCGTCCCCCGCGGCGGCCGTAAGCCGCGTAGGGCGACGGCGAGGATCTGCGGTCGAACGACGGAGAGACGCCCGGTGGAGGCGTCGCGTTTGGCGCGGGCGTCGTCGAGGCGTAAGGCGACGCGCGGAAGGTCGAAGGCTGCTCGGGACTCCCCGACAAACTCGGCTCGTCCAAACCGTCCAGCGTCGACTCCCCCGTCAACTCGCTCATCATTTTGCGATATTCCTGGCAAAGGACAAACGAACGCAGACCGCGATGCTGGCGATGCACGTGTGGAAGACAGAGAGAGATACAGAGGTGAAAGTCAATGCAGATGTGTGCACACGTACGCACGCCTACCCACACACGCTGTCACACCTATGTATACACGCGTATGCACTCATACGTACAGATATACACACGAATATACGCATATTTGATACACATAAAGCGATGCACTCATGGACGGCACCCTATACCCATACCCTCACAGACATATATATATATATATATATATATGTATATATGTATATGTATGTATATATGTCTGCATGATTGAGTGTATGTATTTCTGGTTTTTTTGACCTACCGCATCCATCTTCATTTGCTCTTCCCGACTGCGACCCGCTGCAGGCGGGGGAGGCGGCGGCGGCGCGCCCGCGCCAGCCGGCCCGTTCTGTCGCAGTTTGCAGTCCATGGTGACGTGGCCAAAGTCGCCACACAACGCGCAGCGCTGGGGAAAAAGATCCGCAAAAGAGGAACACAAACAAGGTCAAGACGACCCGAACCTGCAAGCTGTGCACGCGAAGACCACCTCGCGCTACCCGCCTGAAGGCCTATAAAAAACCCTAATTGCACATGCATCGAGACGGATCTCCACACCGTTTTTGTGTACGCAGGCCGCAAACGGTTCTGCCTGTACGGAGACACCAACTACGCTTCACGGAGGGTATGTAAAAACGTATGCAAAACGGCGGGAGAGAGAAAATGAAATTCAATGGCGCCGCCGATCCTCCCGGAGTCCGCACACACAGCGAGCCAGAGAGAGACGGCACCGCTTATCTGCACATGCGTGCGCATTCTTGGAAAACAAAAATTCCGAGTCGTCTTACCACTTCGGGCTTCTTGAATGGTTGGAGCTCTTGCGCGTCTGGGCATTCTTGTGCTGTACACAGCACAGGGACATCACAACGGAAAGGAACCGACGAGTTAAATCGCTAACACGGGAAAATAACAAATATGCACATATACCTATATACATACACATATATTTATATGTATGTAGAGAACGTTTAGTTGTCTACGCATGGCAGATTGGGCTGTGTCCATTGAAGAGACGCTGAAAGGCCTCATCACCAGACCTCTTCCCAAGCACACACAAAGACGCTGTTTGTCACACGTCTTTATAGACTTAAACATATATTTGTATACAAGCAAAGAGAGAGACAGCACGAGAACCTGGCAAAAAAGGACGATTATTGTTCCAAACAACCTGTGCGCCAGCATAAAAGACACACGGAGGTAGTCGACACGCATGTCGATGCGCACGTGTCCTTGAAATACTTGAGCATATAAACAGATATGTATGTATGTACACATACATGCATACACACATGCATTTACATAGAAACATGTATGTATATATATATATATATATATATGTATATATGTATATATATGTATATATACATATATATGTATATATATGTATACATGTCGGGGGAGTGTCAGAGTAGCTTTGAGAAGGCGTGGTCTCCCCGGGGAAGAAGCGTCTTTCGTTGTTCCTCACCGGTGTGGCCTGTGCCCTGGCAGATGGGGCATCGGCGTTGTTCCAGATCCGAGTAGTTGACGCCGTTGACCAAGGCGAGTTGTTCGAGGCCGCGTTTCTTGAACTCTTCATGCGCAGGGTGGAGCGGGTCCAGGAGCGGTTCGATCAGGGCCAGCGCTTTCTGGTGAAGCGAGCGAAAAAGGGAAGGCCAGCGAGAGACACCGTTTTTCTCGCATTTTGCCGGGGGCGCGGAAAGCAGGCGCAACGCCGTCGAAAGGGAGTGAGGCGGCAAGACGAAACGAAAAACCCCGCTGTCTCCGGCACCGGCACAACCTTGTCCTTCGCGAGAGAGAGACTCGCGCGCGCGTTTCGAGACCGGCTTCCACACCAGGCAGAGACAGAAAACGACAGGCAGACGGAGGAGCGGAAGACAGCAGGGAGAGAACACACGCGAAGCGAAACGGAAGGACAAAGAGATGTGGCGGGAAACAATCTCCCCAGCTCACTGAAAAAGACAAACGAAAGGGCGAAACCAGAAAGGAAAGGCGCCGACTTCTCACCTCGACGGCTTCTTCAGTGTCTCCGCAAATGTGGACATGCATCGGCATCGACGCCTCCTCTTCGGTCTGATGATCGCGTTTCCCTTCTTTCTGCAGCACACGGCGAAGGGGCGAAAGAGCAAGGTGAGCAAAGGCGAACCTTCGCACCTTCCGCTGCCGGAAAGTGAAACGAATCAAACAGCCTGTCAAATGCCGCGTGGAGAGAGACGCCAAGAAGCTGCGAGCTCGCGGGAAGAAACGCGCAGAGCGAGAAGCCGAAGACAAGACGTGCGCAGTTGTAAAAAGAGAGAGAAGAGAAAAACCAAGAGTGCGTTGAGAGAGATAGGACAGAAGCCAACCTTCGGAAAAACCCCAAGTGAACAAAACTTCCGAACCCCCACGACTGAGTGGGACAAAGAAGCTGCCATACCCTCACACAGCCGGCAACAAAGAACGAGGACAGTGCGCGAGAGGGAACTGCCTGAGAGGGAAGTCTTACACGAAAAAAAGAAAGCACGAGCCCCTATATACAGCGAGGGGGAATGGGGCAAAGGAGCACAGGCGCCCAACGAGAGGAGGCGGGAGAAGGCAGAAAAAGCGGGAACAACGGGGACAGGGAGAGACGGGAGAAGAGACAGTGCATGCTGCATGCGTACCTGAGTTCCGCGTCCTCTGACTGAAATCGTCGTGCCGCTCTCAGCCTCCAGGCGTTTGTGGTTGCAGCCTCGAGGCCCGATGATGATTCCCATGAAGTTATAGTCGGGATACTGAACAAAGAGGAGACAGAAAGACGAAACTCTCCACAGGCTTTCCGCGTTCGCGCTTTGGCCTTCTCTCCCTCTCCCAGTCACCGGCACCCACGCATCCTTCCGGATCTCATCCTTCCGGCTTTCGGTGTCTCCTACCGGAAAGGCAACGACTAGAGAAGCGACAGCTTTCCCCCTTGTACTCCCTTTGCTTCGGGGCATCCCTTCTTCCCCAGCATGCGCTTCCGGCCTCACCTTGTCGAGAGGAATTTCGATTCTCCGAACTTTCTTCGAAGGCTTCCAATCCGGGGGCGGAACGAATCCCGGCAAGTGCTTTACCATAAACTCCGTCAGTCGCTGCTGCTCCGCCACCATGGCACTCCGCACTCTGAGAACACAAGCGCACTCTCTGCTCGCCGCGAGTCAAAGGAAATCCGCTTTTCGTCCCTCGTTTCCTCGCTGGCGTTGCACGCCAGGCGATGGTTTCTCTGCTTGGTCTCTCTTCGCTGTTCTTCTCTCTGGTCCTCTTTCCTCGCGTTGTCTCCAGTCTCGTGCTTCTTTCAGCTTCTCTCGCTACCTCTCTTAGCCTCTCTTCTCTGTTCTCGTTTTCTCTGGTCTTCATTTCTCTCTTTCGTTTATCATGGCTCTCCTCGCTCTTTCGGTTTGCCTTGTTTGGTCTGTGTGCTCTGTCTTACCTGACTTCTCGCGTGTTGATACGGCTGCCGTTTCGGTCGTAAACTGGTGGGGGAGAGGGAGGCCGAATGTCAGGATCCCCGAACTCGAATTCTCCATTTGCGAGTTTCCTCTGTAAATCGTCGAAGCGCTGCTCACGCAGAAAGCGGTCCATCTGGGGCGCCGTCATCCCGACGGGGAGGTCGACGTACGGCGGCGGGAGGAATTCTTTGTCCTGCAAAAGAAAGCAAAAAGATGACGAGACCCGCGCGAGTCGCCACCGACGGACGGAAAGGTGGGAAACGGCGAGCAGCCATACCGACGAGGCGACTGAAACGAGAAAACTCGAAAAACGCGGGAAGCAGAGAGAGAAGAGGACAACAAAGAAAGAGCGACTGGGTGGGCAACAGACTCGGGCGCGACTCCAGTGACAGAGAAAGAAAGAGAGATGTAGAGATGGAGACAAAAAGAGAGGAGACGGGAGAAGGGGAGACGAGAGAAGGGAAGAAAGGACGGGGAAGGGAAGAAAGAACGGAGAATGGAAACGACGAGGAGAGGCGAAAACGCGAACGAACTGCCGCGAGCGACAAAGAGGAGAGACAGGGCCCAACACCTGGGAGGGGAAAAAACCGGGAGGAGGGTCGAGAGGAAGCCACGACGAAGAGGAGTTCTGAGCGACACATGGGAGAGACGTCGGCCTGGAGGCCGCAGAGAACGAAGAGAGTGATGTGGAGAAAAAAGAGGAGACAAGAGCCCATAAAGGAGAGAAGAGCGCAAGACTTACTTCAGGCGCCCCCCACTTGGAAACGCCTTTTTTCTTCGGTTTCGGCCGCTCCCATCGCGACTTTCGCCCGCCCTTTTCCTTGCCAGCTAGCGCGGCCTCGAGAGGCACCAGCGCCATCAACTGTTCCATCGACATTTTGGGACGACGGAGAGAGTGGAAACGAGGCGAGAGACGAAGGCGCAGAGGAACCGGCAAAACAGAGGAAGAACGAAGCGCACGTTGTCAAAACAGCGGCCGGGAAGGGGACAAGAAGAGCGAGACCCGGGGGGAAGGAGCGGGGAAACGGGAGACAGAGCAGACGGTGGGGAAGGAAAGCCGAAAAGGTGAGCAGCGCACGCGGACAGAAACCGAAGGTGAGGAAATGTGCGCGGAACGGGGAGTACGGAAGAAGAGATGATAAGAAAGCCAACAAGGGGAGTCAAGTGGAAGCAGGAGACAAAAACAGGAGAAAAGGGTGGCGACGGAGCGCGCGAGGCCGAGTCGAAAGGAAACCGATCACGCACCCGAGAACACGGCGAGAAGCGTCGAATCGAAGCCGCAATCGACGGAAGACAGCAAACGCTGCGTATTCCGAGGGAAACGAGAGACTGAACAAGAGGCGGGGACGCGTGTAGGTTTGGAGATATCCATTTGTATCGGGGTGCACGCTTTGAGAGAGTGGGAGTCAGATCGACCGCGGGGGAAGGAAGGCGAGACAGAGACGAAACCGTCGAAAATGGGGGAGAAAAGGGAACGGGAAACGGCGTGTTGGCCTTCTTCGCGTGTTTTGTAGAAGGCGTGGGGGAAGAGTTTAACTCCAGAGAGAAAAAGAAAAGGGGAACGACAGTCTATGTGGACGAGAGAGACAGCCAAAGGCGAAAAGGTGCCCAGACACCAGGCGATGGCCTGACACGCATGTTACCTGTGTAAGGCGTAGGAGGGAGACGCAACTCCATCCAGGGCGATCTGTTCTCTTTGGCGGCACAGTAAAGAGTTGCACGGAGCGGAAAAACAACGAACTGGAAACTTACGAGGCAATGCGCAACCGGGAAGTTTCCGTGGGCGGTGGGTACTTTTTCACGGGACACGTACAGAGAAAGGCACAAGACGCAGCACGCCGTCATTTCTTTCTAAAAAAATTCCCCTCGGAAGCGACAAGACTTCTCGTTAGGAGGAAAACACCCACCATGAAGGGTCATGGGAGAAATAAAGAGGAAGAGGCACGCGCCGCTCGCACAACCTGTTCCCCAAGACGGACAGTTGGCGACGCGGAATTTTGAGCGCGGATCCATTTCTCTGTAAGCGCATGCATGCGTTTCGCCCGCCTTTTTGCTCCGGAAAAACGCGAGCAATAAACAGAGAGGCAACTGCAGTTCTTCGACCACTGCGCAAGAGAGCTGAAGGTCTTTTCCACGCCATGAGAAGATTCTCGGACAGGCGTCTAGAAATACGTCTTTCCCGCATCTGCCTTCCTGCGTCTTTTTGGTGGCGGTTACACGGCCCATCCTGAATGCTCTAACGGCGGGACTTTCGTGCACCTAGATGCAGTACAGCAGTGCTATTAGGCAGGACAGGTGTCGGCGAGCTTCCAGTTGTGTCTGTAGATGTTCTTTCCTCTCCTGTTCTCCTCGGATTTCCAACAGTGCGGGGTTCTTCCAGATGCACGTCTCTCGGCGATGCGGGGACAGAGGGAACAGCTTTACAGGAAAGTTGAGGGCGGTTGACAATAGGAATGAACCGTAGAGATGAGGAGCAAATACTCCGATAGCCTGTTAAAGAACTGATCCGCAGGGCGCCACCACATCAGATCAGCCACGTCAGAACGTCTGCACAGAACGGCAGGAAGACCGCTCGACAGGGGTTCGTGCTAGGAGGGCCGGGACGGGCGAGATTGACAGGTTCGGTGCTTTACTTTCTTCCGATTTCTGTCTTTTGTTCGTAGACACGTCTGTGTCTAGCTTCGCAAAGCGGCAGGAAGCGCAGGGGTCACCTGATAAAACGCGGGAACCGCGCGAAAGCAGGTCCATTGTGCCGGGAGCAGTATTCCCACCACACACATCCTCACGCGGTTAGATGGATATGTGGGAATGTGGAGCAGTCGGCGGAAAAACGGAACAAGACTGAGCCGCAAGGACTGGCAGAAGTTCTTGTTCGTTGTTGGTAGGAGCGAGGCGAGAAAGGTCGTATCCTGAGACCAGTGATCGAGGAAGCGGAACACTGTGTACGACCGTGGTGTAAGACAGAGCCGGGAATGAAACGATACGGAGACAATCTCTCAGTATTTAGTGGTGCCGCTGTTTTTGCCACGTAGCTATCTGGGTGTCCAGTTTTCTGAGATCTAAGGCAACTACTTCAACGTCTGTAAATCTGCTCTAACAGCATGTAGAACTGTTCCGCCTCGTTCAGGAACGAAATGCGAAACGGGATGCTTCCTAGATACACCATCATGCGTGTGTGTGATTCTTGCTAGACCTGGCCAGCACGGTCGCGTTTCTGAATCGGTGAACTCCAGTTTTGCTGTCGTCCTGTGCTGTCAAATCTGGTACAAGCACGTGTGTTGCTGGAGGAGTGGCAATCTGAATCATGTCAGTTTCGATAACTTCTTCGTCTTGAGGACGGTGTGCATCCACAAACTGTCATTCATTTTTATCATCTCGGGTACCTGTGAGTGGCCCATGTGGGAAACGTGAGTGACACGCACGTATACCTGTGCACAACAGACGGTAATCCACTGGTACTTGGCAACCTCTTTTCGTGAACCACTCTGTTCGCTGTTTGTTTTTTTCCTGAAGGAGTTATCCGAGGGTAGTTTGGTCCCTCATGTCTTGCATGTTTCTCAGCTACTTCCTCGGATTTCCTCCTTGCCTTCTTTTCCCTGCCAGTGTCCATCCTCTACGGTGGAAGGAGACCCAGCACTCCCTGCGGCAGCGTCTCCCAGTGAACGTCAGTCAACACGTTTCACCCCTTGGACCTTGCGAGATTGATAGAGATATGCTACAAAAACCCTGTACAGAACATCAGTCTTGTACACCACTTTCTGCAGAGTCAGAACGTTGACTCTTGGTGTTTTGCACAGTGCCCAAATCTCAACCACAGGTGTGGACCGCAGGCAACCCGTCTGAAGACGTTACTCACCTCACCAATTCGGATTATGTCATCTTCCACCCCCTCTGCTCACGTTTTTCTCACGTGTGTTTCATAAAGTAGGGCACGGACTGCCAGTCGTGGCGTACTTTCTCCCACTACCCTAGGACTTTCGCAGTTTCTGTGAAGTTGACAAGCGGGCCAACGGTATTTTCGGCGAAAGCGCAAGTCTATGGTCGGTCAAACGAGATCTTTTAACCCTTTTCTCTGACGCGAAAACCCGGGGAAAACTCTTGGGAAAATGTCAGATCGACCGAGGAGAGGAAGCCCGCTTCCCCGGCGCCGCAAGTCTCACAGAGGTCCGTGCCACTGGAAACATTCAGCTTTTCGCGGATATCCCAGAACGGTACAGTTGTGCCGCACACGTGGGTGAAAGACTGCGTCGGGCTAGTAACATCG
Organism: Neospora caninum Liverpool; assembly: GCF_000208865.1. Taxonomy (NCBI): domain Eukaryota; phylum Apicomplexa; class Conoidasida; order Eucoccidiorida; family Sarcocystidae; genus Neospora; species Neospora caninum. Next base: position 4,029,390 of record NC_018397.1, on the reverse strand, counting down.
TGCCGTTCTGCAGTTTCACCTGAAATGGTGTCGAGCAAAGCCCGCGTCTCGGGGGCACTGGCAAACCTGCTACAGATTTGCAACCAGGTTGTGCGTGGCAGTATCCAGGGGTGTTCTTCAACGGGGCGGCGAAATCGCAGATCACAGAGAAGAAGCAGTGGATTTGGTGTGTGTCGATTTGGCTGTGTTTGCTTAACTCAGTCACCTGAAGCGCCTCGAGCCTTGCACTCCCTAGACCACTGTCTCGTCAGCACTTCCCCGTCAGGTGGACCGTACTGATCCGTCCCCAAAGCGAGCACGTCTTGTTTGCGTAACCGTGGTGTCCTTTTCGTTGTGCTGTGTCGAGACCCGACAGGGGCTGTTTTCGTACACGCTGTCTTTGGTTAGCTAGCAAAAACGGTTCTGGATTCCTGTCCCGTAGAGAGAGACAGTGGCGGCGTGCAGTGACGAGACTGACGCAGAAGGCAGCTTCACTGCGGAGAGACCGGAGCGTATGCGCGGAGTTCAACCTCTCGAGCCCGGTGCGCGTTTTTGGGAACTCTTTGGTCCTGAGTCGTTTCGCAAAGCCGAAACAGAGGGTGTCAGTGCTGCTCACTGGCTATCGATATGCTTGCGCCCGGTGACGGAACGGAGAGCGGATTCCGCTTGACTGCTGACGCTTCAAATGATGAGCGCTGCTCCCCAAACGATCCTGCACACCTCAGACGAGTTCCTTGTGCCCCACCAGAAAACGCTGGAGTTGTAGATAAGGAGCGCACGGCCACGGAACTTTGCATCGCGCCGGCGGTGGTCCACCGAAGAGCCACCAAGCGGCCGAAACGGCAGGGGGACAGTATCCTAGTTCGCTGCTGAGTTCGAGTCTATCGCACGGCGTAGCAGACAGCATACAGAGTCTGTAACATATCAGTCTAGCCTATCGGTTGGCATGCGTGACGCCACCACGGCATGAAGACATGAGGTTCATGTGCACATCACCCTGCCGTGTGTGTCGCGTCGGGCGTCTCTCTTGAGGCCGTGGCGTTGTTTCGCGCTGTTTCTGGCGGATTTTGCTCCGTTTTCTCTCTTTTCCGGCCTCCCGGTCCCGCCAGTCCTCTGAACTTGTCGCCGACACCACCCCACAAGTCTGTGTGCGGCTGTTGAAACTGTCCTGGAAGCTCCGATCTGTACGGTTTACCTTTTCACGTAAAAACGCTCAGGGGTAAATCGTCCGACTGTCGGCACAGCGTTTAATCTGCCGATGCGGCGAGATGTGTCAAAACACGTCGATTCCCCCTCTCCGCGCCTCCCCCTGGTTTGCAGTCTTCGTTCGGACTGCGACCGTTCCCGCCCTGTTATGGAAGAGAGTCGCGCTGCACAGCTGCCTGGCCGGGCGCCTCGGCTGGCCTCATTGGCGAGGTTTTTCACCGTCTTTGCGCTCGTCAGACATTGAACGGCTCCGAAAAGAGGAATCACGGACCGGATCCGCGGTCCCGAAAACGCAGGGATCCACGTTTTTTATCCAGGAGAAAAGGAAAGTTTTTCTTTTCCCCGCGTTCACGCGCGAGACAGACCTCCCTGCATCCCCCAGCAGGGTTCGGGCGGCGCTGAGCAGACCCCGACACGGGCAAAGCGGAGAGCGGATGCGTGGAAATGGAGTTTGCAAAACATACTCAAGTTCGTTCGCTTCGCTTTGCCTCTCCACCTTGAAAGGTTCAAAGGCCGTATTTGTCTTTTTGTCCCCGTCGCGTTGACGGGGCCCTCCAGCCCGTCCGACTTTTCGGCGCCGTCCGTGCATGTAGTTGCCGCGGAGCTCTCTTCTCTCCAGTCCCGGAAAATCGCTCCGGAGTCGCGTGTCTGGCCTTCTCTTCACGTTTGCGTCTACAGAGGAGGCTGCGGCGAAAAAAGCTGGTGGAAAAGGAGAGGCTGACCTGCGAGATCTCTCGAGAAAACGCACAGTCCTCTCTCAGGCGCACATCTTGTTCCCTCGTGTGGTGCCCCGGCATGCAATCTCCCCGAATCACAGCGAAAAATGCAAACGGCCCCAGGACTCCTCTCCGCAGTTTTGCGTCTGTAGCGTCGCCTGTGTGCTGACGACAGGCCGACGGGAGGCCGCTAAACACCGTCCAAGCTCTCCCGTTACGTCCAAACAGGGCGGAGGGGAAGTCACGGGCCCCGTCATGAAGACGAAACCTTGATTGGAAAGTGACACATGGCCTCGACGAAAAGGAAGAAAACCCTGGCGGGGATCGCCCGCCTCGCCAGCGGTCGACTGCTCGCGGCGCTGATTCTCTACACACTCACGAGAGTCTCTCTGAGGCCCTCACTGGAGTCCCCACTAGGGGACGTGACGCGCCACGCCCCTGAGTATTTCGGCGTCCCCTCGGCTCGTCTCCTCTCTCTCTTCTTCTCCGTGCTCGCCCTCGGGCTCATCTCCAGTCTCTTCACCCGCCTCTTCACCCGTCCCCTCTCGTCTGCCTCTTCTGTCTTCTGGCCGCCGGCTTTGTCTCCCCCCTCTCTGTCTCCCCCCCCTCTGTCTCCCGTTTTGTCTCCGCCCTCGTCTCTGTCCCGTGCGTCCTCGGCCTTGCGCCATGCGGCCCCGTCTTCTTCACAGTCTTCCCCCGTCTTCTCGACGGATCTCTCCGTGTCCCTTGTCCAGCGGGTCTCTTGTCTTCCTAGGGCTACTCTCCACGCGGCTCCTCCTCAGCCAGGCTGTTCTGCCGCTCTCCCGTCGCTCGGGGCACACATTGCGACGGTGTTTTCCGTCTCTGCGCCGCCCGCGTCGGGCCTCCCGACTTCTGCTCTTCCTGCAGGAACCCGATCTCTTTCCCGGCTCCGCTGCGCGGCGCGTCGGCGCACGTCTGTCGTCCTCCTCGCGCTGCTCGTCCACGCGCTGCGGTTGCCCGACTCTTCGCGCCCCGAGATGCCTCGATCCTTCGGCGTGCACTTTGCGAGAGCCGCGCAACTCGTTCTGGACAGTGCAGACGCAGATGCCTTCATTCAAGGCCGGGAACGAGGAGAAGGGGTGGAAGGCGCAGGGCGCGACGCTGGGACGAAGCGCAGGGAGTGGAGACAGGGGGCGAGAGAGGAAGCAGAGACAGCCCCTCCAGGCGACCGCTTCGGCGCTGCGGACGAGCGCAGACGCGACAAAGGAGACACTCAACACAAGCACACTATCGGTTCCCCGTCCGTCCTCGAGGGAAATCAGATCCCAGCCCCGAAAAGCGATCACAGATACCGACGCTTCGTGAGGTGCGGCCTGCACGAACGAAGGGGCCTTCCCACGAGAAGAGACGCCCACAAAACAGGAGAAAACCAGGAGAGACACACGCAAGCACACGAGATACAGAGAAGGGGCGTCGATTCCAACCTTTTTGGTTCCCTTTACCATCTCTCGGCGGCAAGCCCGCTGGGCTGTCTCTTCTCCTGCGAGTGCGTTCGCTCTAAGCGGCGCTGCTCCCTGGCGCCGCAGTCCAGCGTGGATTCCTCAGAGCGGTCGACTGCTCCCCAGACCTCTTTTCTTCGCCTGCAGTTCCTTCGCGTTTCCGTATGTGTTTCTCTATTTTTCAGGCTGGCGAATGGAATGGAGATGCTCCTGTTGGTGGATCCGCTTCAACTGCAGACCGCGCCGTCCCACGTCGCTCTCTCCATCACGGGAGGCTTCCTGCACGACCCTGCGCACTTGCCAGGCCTCGCCACGCTGTCTGGACACCTCGTCTTCAATAACTACGTGCCCGTTTCTTCGCCGCTGGCGTCGCCGGCCTGGAACGGGGAGGCGAACCCTCGCAGCGACCGCGCCGGGAACTCTGGAGAAGACGGGAGACGCCCGGGAGACGCCGCCGAAGGCGGTGGTGCACTCCAACACGCAGGCCAGATCTACCCGTCTCTCGATGCCTTCTTGTTCGCGCACAACGCTGCCGAGCCTCTGCACTTCTCGACTGGCGAATTCGCTTCGGCGCTCTCGTACTCACTGCCGACGCACGCGCTGTCCGCCTCGCTCGCACAGCTCAAACACGTGCTTCTTCACCCAAACATCACCGAGGCGAGTGTCGGCGTCGGGGTGATCCAACTGCTGCAGCAGCAACAAAAACAAGTGCAGAAACGAAAAAACGAGCCCTACTGGCGAAAGGCCTCCATCCTAAAGAACCACGTGGTGAGCACGCGCGCCGCCCGCAGGGTTGCGAACCTCGCGACAGAGAGCGACTTTCAGAGACAACGCAATCCTCCGCGAACCACGCTCCTCCTCCACGAAGGGGCGCACAAAGAACGAACCTCCCTCGTACATGCCGGGTACATGGCGTAGGTTGCCTATATATGCATATATATGGATATATATATATATATGTGTATATATATGTATATATGTATGTATATATCGTCCTGCTTCTGGTGGAACACGGGTACATGTTCCCGTATGTGTACCTCTGCATGTGCCTGGTGTCTACGGCTCTCTGCCTTTGCCAATGTGCATCTGTCGGCATCGCCCTGCACTGTCGAAGTTGTGGAGAGTCCGGTTTGTGTGCAACGCGGCGCTTCAACGTCTCATCCATCCGAACCGCCTGCAAATCCACAGGCGCGACTTCTTTTGCGTGTGGCAATCCGCTGCGTTTTTTCGCCCTGCAGTTCAATCCCGCACACAAGACTTCGCGTTTCCACGTCGGCTCGACGGACTTGATTTTTCTCCTTCTCCACCACCAGCAGCAGGCCGCGCGCGCGGCTGCGTCCGATGGCCGAGGGCGAGACGCTTCCTCCTTTTCGCCTTCCGCAGGCGCCTCCGCTAGCGACGGAGACGGGGAAGGCGAGGCGCGGTGGCACTTTGGGGGGCGGCGCGGGCACGAAGCGAAGCCCGCATTTGAACGCGTCTCTCTGCCGATGCTTCAGCACGTGAGTGTGTGGCTGAAGAACGAGGATCTCCCCTCTCTGGTACGGGGCTGGCACGAGCGGTTTTACGTCGCGAACGCGTTCAAACTTGTCATTTCCACTCCGGGATCGCGCAAAGACCTCGACCGGCTGACGGCTCACATCGAGCACCTGTTTGGCGCGATCCCAGCCAACGCGGCGCTCGAGGACGCCTTCACGTGCAGCGCCGGCGCGGAGACGCCTTTCTTCTCTTCGGCGAAAGAGGCGGAGGCGTTTGCGCAGGACGAGCTTGTCGCGGCGCAACTGGCGACTTCCCAGACTGCGCGAGACACGCGCCGGCGAACGAGCTCGGCAGACGAGCAGAACCGCGGCGGGAGAGACGAGGGAGGATCCCGGCGAGGAAAGGGTGCCGGGGAGGACAACGAAGCCTCTGCGCCTTTCTTCCTGCCTACGCGCGTGCCGCAGGTCGCCTGTGGCCCGAGCCGGTCGAGTGGTGCGGGTCCCGGAAGGGACAGGGAGAAGAGAGGGTACCCGAGCGAGAAGTCCCAAACGGGAGGGACACGCGGCTCTCGCTGTGGCTCTGGATCCTCCGAAACGACGGGGCGAAGCGCGTGTTCAGAGACCCAGGAGGGTGACCGGAAAAGCGATGGAGCTGCTGCCGACGAGAAGAACGCCCGGGGAGCGGACGACGCGGCGGAAGACGGCGCTCGGAAGCGCGACGACCCCGCGGACGTCCCCGTGGCGAGGCACTGCGATCTCAAGAAAGAAATCCTGCTCGAACCCGCAACGGACAATGAGCACAGCGTCGACTTTGTCTTTGTGTTCGAGAAGCCCCATCCGAAATGGACCGTCTTCGATGCCAAGTGAGTTGAGAATGTCCGCTCGCCCGTTGTGCCTTTTGTAAACTAGAACGGCGTGTCCTGCTCGTCGTCCGGTTCGTGCGACTTTCCAGAGCCGGCGAGAGCCCTCGGGTTCTTCCCCGACGTCCAGCGCTCTGTCCTTGGGTTCGTTCTCTCCCTGTCGTTTTGCTGAGGACAGGGTTTTGGCGTTCACGTTGTCTCTCTCATTGACGGCAGTTTCTTTTATTCTTGTCTTTCCAACTGGAGAAAGTAAAAACACTCTAAACCTCTCGACCTGGTTCTTATCTGAATGGGTCGCCTGCGCTGCATCCCCCTGCGACGAAGCGGCGCTCGTGCCGTCAAGCGCTCGAATCGAAAATTGGTTTCTCTTGCGGCTGCCGCGTTCGGCTCTTCACTTTTTTTGGTCAAAGAACCGGCTGGGTGGTGACTTGGCTGTTCTTCCCGCGGTTCCTTCTCCAAGAAACCCCAGTCGCGTGTCGTCTTTTTCGCAGATACGTCGTCGACGTCCTCGGCTCCGAAGGGCCGGGATCGCTCATTGCGCACCTGCGGAAACAAGGCCTCGCCGAAGCGATCGACGTGGAGGCCGAGGAAAGTCGATGCTACTCGACACTCCGCGCGTCTGTCGAGATCAAGGACTACAACGTGAACCACACCGCCATCACGCTGATCGGCTCCACTCTCTTCTCCTATCTGAGGTCCGTGTTGGGCTACGTGTCGCCCACGTATGAGCAAAGGAGTCGCTCTCGCTCGCGATCGAGCTGTCTACTCATCTGTGATACTCGAAATAAAGAGATTTCATATGTGCACTTTTAGATATATATATATATATATATATGTATATATACATATATATATATATACATGTTTTACATATATATATATATATATGCATTTATGTGTATCGATAGAAATAGGGTCAAAACCGCAGTCGTGTCGGGGACATGTGTACACCTTTCGTGTCTGGTCGGTTTTTGTCCCCTTTCGTGCGCGTTTCTTTGGGTTCGCGTTCCTTCTTCACACTCTCGCGTTTTTCCGCGAGTTCGGTTTCGGGTCTTTTCCAGGTTTGTTCGCGAGTCGCCCTTGGACAGCGCGTTTGTCGAGAGCCGCATGCGCATGTATCGTCTCGCCTTCGACGCCCACGTCCCGCCTCTGCCGCCGAGGCCTCCCCTGCCTGGGGCTCTCGGCACCGTTCCGCCGCTGCTTCCGTCCTCGTCCGCACCGCACTCGCCGCTTCTTTCGTCCTCTCCCGGGCAGACGGGCACTCACTTGTCGCCGCAAGAAGAAGTTGCGTACCTCGTCGCCGACCTGCAAGAAGTCCCGTCGCCCACGCGCGTTTTCACCGAGCAGTGGCTCTTCGAGGATGTCGGAAAGCATTCCCTCGAGAGCTACATTGACCAGCTGACTCCAGACAACCTCATCGTCATGGTACGTGCTGACGGAACGGTGCGAGACGCACAGAAATTTCCAAACCCCCCGGTGTCGATGGGGAGAGTCGGCGCGCCGAACAGGGACGCGCGGCTGCGCGACGCGTAGGGCCTCTCTGCGAAACACCCTCGGTCGACTCTCGCCTCGTCATGCGTAGAGGCGGTGGTCCACGCCTCGCGTGGAACGACCTTCAGATGCGAAGCATCCCGTGGTGTGTTCCGTGCCCCTCTTTGACAAAACGGACGCGCGTTTTGGGGGGCCTGCGCCTTCGTTCTTGCGTCTGGCTTCGGCTGTTGTGGCGTTGTCGTTCGCCCTCGATCAATGGGGGATCCCGCCACACGCCGCCTCTATGGCCGTTGTCCTCTCTGTTCCCATCTTTTTTTCCATCATTTGCAGATCTCGTCTCCACTTGTCGTCCCGCTCTGCACGTTGGTGTCTTCCTTTTTCGGTATTCCCTTCGCCATCAACGCGCTGGACTCGACGCAGGATGCCATGTGGTCAGCGCTCGCCGCGCTGCCGCCGGACCGCGCGCTGCTGCTCGCGAGACGCACCGGCTTCTCCCTCCCGCCCGTCTCCTTCTTCCTCCCGCCCGCAAATCTCCACGCGGAGCACCACCTCGGCGAGGACGAGGTCGACCGCTTTGGCCAAAGGCCGAGGCAGTCGCGAGGTGAAAGCGGCGAGGAACGACTGGGCGAGGCGCCCGCCGGAGGCGCGGCGTCGTCGATGCTCTTTGACGAAGAGGTGCTCTTCTCGTCTCGCGAGGTTCCGCGGCGGCTGTCTTTCGAAGACGCGCAGGATCCCAGTGGCGCTGCGAGATGGGTCGACCAGTGCGAACTGTTTCACCTCCCATATCGGTCTCCCGAACAGAACCCGCCGCGGGCGTCTGTCACGCTGCTGCTCAACTACGCGATTCCTCTCGCGGGGAACCAGGGACGGCCCGCGAAGGCCGCAGACTCGGCGAACGGGACCGCGGGGCGGAAAGCGAAAGGCAGGACGCGCGACGCCGTCATGTCAGCCAGTGAATATCGCGAAAAAGTGATGGGTTTGATGGGTTTGTACGTCGCAACAGTCAAGGAAATGTTGCACGAGGTAGGGAGACACGCGCCCGCGGGAAGCGCGGAGAACGGGGAGTGGAGACAACGCACAAAAAGTTGAGGGCGAGGACGTGATCGAGGGGGGAAACGAGGCAGAGAAAGCAGCAGAGAGGAGGCGGAAAGAAACAGAGTCGGTTTGTTGCGAGTGTTTTATTTGAACTAAGTGCACCGGCATTTAAAATGATCACACACGCGCGCAAGGGAAGCTCTAAATCACGTGGAACTGCGGAGAAAAGAACGGGGAGTCGGCGTCGCGGGATTCTCTGCATTCTCTCTCTGCCTTTTTGCATTCTGTGTTTCCCCTCGGCGTCCACTCTCTTGCGGCGTTTCGTGCTTTTTGCTCTCTCTGCAGGTGACAGTGTATGCCTCGATGGCGGAAATCGCCTTCTCAATCGAGGCAGACCAGCACGCGCCGACCGTCGAGGTGCGTCTCTCTCGTCTACCTTTTCCGTGTCTTGATGTTTTGCCCGTCGCCTTTCTCCTTGGCAGCGGTGCACTGTCGCAGAGGGGCCAGAGCAAAAGCAAAACGCGGCATGGCCGCTGAGCATCCCTTCCCGCCAACAGACGCCACACCATCCTTCCGAGAGCATAGACAAGCACATTTATGTGCACACATCCGTCTACCTATATATATATATATATATATATATATATATATACGAGCAAATATAAATATGTATATACGTATGTATGTATGTATGTATGTATGTATGTATGTATGTATGTATGTATGTATATATATATGTATGTATGTATTTATGTATGTATTTATACATGTTTTGTATACATATCGGGGGCAGGAGCCATCGACCGTGTAGGTTTGCCTGTGTGCAAGCTTCCGCGAAGATGCCAGTGTGGTTGTCTAGGTTCTCTGCGTGCCCCGTTCTTGGTGTCGAGAGTTGCGGCGTGTCTCACCTGCAAGCGCCCTGTTGCTGCGCCTCCCGTGGCAGCGGTTGCCCTTCGCCTCTCTCGCTTCCCTTTCTTGGCGTCTGCCCTCTTCCTCAAATTGCACAGTGCTGCGCGATGCGTGTTCGGCAGATTCACGTGGAAGGCGTTTCCGCGGTCGTCCCCGTCCTGACGGAACTGATCGTGAAAGGACTGATGGCGGGTTCGCCGGGGCCTCCCGATGCCCGCGCGCCTTCTGAGGAAGAGACCGAGAGCCGCTCCTCCACAGCCATCCCGCCGCTTCCGGACGTCTTTGCCTGTCGGCAGGCGCGGGAAAACTCATGTGGGCACTTCCTCGACACCGCGGCGTTCGAGCGGATGAAGCAGGAAAAGATCGAGGAGCTCCGAGAAGGCGCGCACGACTTGCCTGGCTGCTTGGCTGATGTCGCCCTCAGCGCGCTTCTGCGGGATCACCACTGGGGCGGCAGATACAGCAAACTGGATTTGATCCAGCATGCCCGGATACATGATGTCGAAGACGCAGGGGCGATGCTCAAGAGCAAGCTCTTTCTACAGGCGCTGGTGACGGTAAGACGCAAGGCACGAGAGACAACAAGAGACAGCAAACCAGACGCCGGTGTTGAACCGGAGTCGGGCCATATCGCGTTTCCTGTGCTCTTGCGAGCCCCAATCTCTGCCGCCGTCCGTCTTTTGGCTTCGCCTCGCGCGCCTCCGATCCCTCTTGGCGATTCCACGTCTCGGACTTGCTCCTGCGTCGGTTTCGTGCGTGTGCCTCGTTCGCTGTCTCCGCTTCACTCACGGTCTGTTCTCTGCTCTTTCCGGCTCAGGGCGACATGAGTGCGGCTGCTGCGAAGAGTCTCGTGTCGAACGTTGCCTCCCGGCTTCACCTCGCGGGGCAGCCTACGGCTGAGGAGTTGTCGTGGGGTTCTGTTCTGTCGATGAAGAACATGGAGTTCCCGTCTTTTGTGAAGCGACAAATTCGACGCCGTGGAGGCAAAGCCCTTCCTGCCGTGCCGCGCTATCGCTGGCGGCTGACGTATAGCACTTGGGCGGAAAGCAATTTGTGTTCCGCGTTCTCTTCGGCGACGCTCCCCATGGTGAATCTTCGGATGGAAGGCGAACATGACGAGGAACGATGGAGTGGGAAAGATCCGGGCGGCAGAGGCCGGAAAGAGGAACGCCTGCCGAAGAAAGGCCAGAAGCGAGACGCCTACGCGGCAGAGAGAGGCACTGACGAAACGCCCTTTGGCCACTCCCGAGAGAGTCTCCACGCCCCCCTTCTCAGGACGACCGCACTGCGCATTGAGGTAGGGCTAGACACCCGGATTTGGGCCATCGCAGTGGCGGAAAGAGGAGCGTTTTGCAACGCACAAAATGCAGCCGCAAGTGACGCCCACACACACCACCAACCACGTCAGTTCTCCGTGCTGCCGGTTGCTCTTAGGTGCGTGTGCATATATGCACATATAAACGCACGTGCATAAAATACATATGTATATAGTTATATACATATATATACACGTATATATGTGGTACAAGGATGCAGCGATGCAAGTTTCGTTATGTGACGCGCGCCGGGTCCCTACATACATACGTCCGTATCTGTGTTCTTTTGTGCGAGCTTCGTTTTGCTTGGCGGAGGTTTCCCTCGGTCTGTGTTTCTCAAAATATCTTTTTTTGACGCCTGAGACCGCAAGAGGAAGGGCATTCCGTCTTGGGTTCGTATGGCGTGACAGTGGTCTCCGTGTGCGCCGTCTCTTTTTCCATTCCTATCGTGTTGTCTTCTCGTCTCGTCTGGGCGTCTTGTCTTTGGCTCTCTTCTGGTTCCCGTCTTCTTGGGGGGTATCCTCCTCTACGACGTGGGCTCCTGGAACAGATCTTGGACGTCGTTGTTTACTGATGCTTCTCGCTGCCATATTTTCTCCACATCGCGTGCTCGGTTTTCGGCGGCGCTCCGTTTTTTCTCTGCGCGTTGGTGCGCGCCTCTTCACTGTCCACGCAGAAGGGGGCATTTCTTCCCCCCTTGTGCTCCTGTGTTGTCTTCAGCTCGGAATCCTGACGGACAAGGAGTTGGCCATCGCCGCCGTGCTCGAGCTCCTCCTGGCGTATCCCATGTACCGCCACGTGTGTGCGTTGGATGGCGTGTGCCATTCCCTCTCGCTTTCTCTTCGTCAGGAGGTGAGAGACGCCACGTGAACTCTTTCTACGTAGACTCCGTATCTGCACAGGAACCGCCTCCTTTCCTCGTAAACGCTGGGCGATTCTCGCTTTTTGGCTTCAACTGAGGTGAACAGCAGTGGCCGCAGCGGAAGATCGCGTGAGAGAGAGCGAGAGACGAATGGGTGGGCACCATTTCGCATATATAGGGTTTTGTGCGCAGACAGCGCAGAAGGGGTTTCAGTGCTCTCTCTGGTGGGATGGTTCTACGTTCACCAGATGATGTTGTCACCGGCTACTAAGGTTCGTGTGACAAAAAAGGATGTACACTCCCCCCCCCCCCCCTCCGCCTGACTGCTTAGGACAGCTAGTGTTCGATTTCAGTGGCTTACGCCAACAGGAGTTTCCAGTCGTTTTTCGCACCTTTTTGTGTTTGATTCGTGCGCCTCGGGTTCCGGTGTCTCGCCTTTGCGATCTGTCTCTCCAGCCCGCCGGAGTTAGCTACTTTCTGCTCGACCTGCGAAGCTTTGACGTGCCGGCGTGCGTCGCCACGGAGCGGGCGGAAGCGTGGCTCTTCACGCAGGCAGAATTGTTCTCGGGAGTCCATCTCCCGCCCGACGCGTCTGCCTTCGCTTCTCGGGCGCGTTCTGCCACGCCCGAAACGCGAGAGTCTGCCTCGCCAACTGACATGTATCCTTCCGACGGAGAGACAGTTTTACTGCGGGGCGATTTTTTCAAAACGCATTACGCGCACAGTCCGGTGGTCGGCAGTGTTCGGGGGAAAGCCGGACAAGGCGGGTCGGGTGGGGGCCCGCGGGAGGCGCGGAGAGGCGGGCCAGAAGAGAGAGTTCCAGGGAGGTCTTCTTGCTCAGGGACAGTGTGCGCGACCGACCGCCGGTCGTCTCTCTCCGAGGACGTGCTGGAGGACGGAAGGCAGGGAGGCGAGAAAACAGAAGAACGGCCGAGACAGTGGGGTCGAGGCATGCGGCACGGCGCGCCGTCGTGTTCTGAGAGTTCCGCGCAACAGGGCGACAGGCTGCTCAGAGCCGGCCCCGCCTCAGACCTTTTGCCCAGCTGTCCTCTGCAAGGGGAGTGGCACGACGACGGTTTCCGGCCGGACGCGGCGGTTTTCGTGGCGGCGTTCGATCCGCGGCAACACAGGGCCTTCGGCGAGCCGGGATTCTTTGTTCTCCTCGACGAGGAGAGGTTCCAGAAGGCGAAGGACACCGCAGAGGCTTCGTTCCTCATGCTTTACTCGTGGGAGGCGGACCACATCCACAAGCAAAGGCAACGACGGCGGGACTCCGGCCGCGAGGCTGTGGTCGACGATCCGAAGCCTGCGAGTCGCGAGGGAGAGGGAGAGGCAGCCACAGGGGCGCCGGGAGAAGGGGGAACAGAAGGGGACACTTTCCGGGGCCGGCCGTTCATTCCAGCAGACATCCAAATGTTTGTCCACGAAATCCGGAAAAAAAGCTACCTTTTCGGAAGGCGTGAAGACGTGGCACGACGTATCCGGTGAGAGAACCAGTCTGGGGTCGGGCCCCTCTGCAGTCGCGGAGGAGTCAGAAATGCCGGCGGTCTGCGAGGAGCGGAAAAGGGAGAGGAAGCGGATACAAGGGAAGAGACATGCACGGAAACTTTGCTTCGACACGCGGTGTGCTTCCCTGTGTGGAACTCTGGCTTTGCGATCGGGAACGAGAAGAGAGCTTGAGTCTTCCGGCCTTTCGACGGAACAGACATCGGCGCAGCACGTTTTGTGCAGATCGGTGCTCCAAACGCCCTCGTCGGGGCATGCATGAATGCAGTCTCACGCGCGTCAGAGGCAACTGTCTGTCACCGCGGGGGTGTACGTCGTTTGTTCGATGCTTTTTACGCTCTTTGCAGGTCCTTGACGCTGGATGACGTGCGGGAGTTCTTCCTCAATTCCGTGGTAGTCGCGCCTTGGCTAGTTATTGAACTAAGCAGCTCATGGACCCGGTCCAGCCCGAACGCCAATGACGCATTCACGCGGGAGCCCGATGCCAGCTACGGCGTCGGGGGAATGCATACTTCTGGACCTGAGTCCTGTGGCGACTCGGACGATTACTACGCTGAGCGAGGCATGCCCGACATGACCACTGTAAGAACACCCGAGAACGTGCGCGGCCGAAACAGACACGCGCTGCCGTGCTGCAACATTCAGGCTTTGAGTGCGGACTTACGGAGAGTGCAAAGTGCTGTGCCAAAGGGTTGCATTCACCTTCTACATGAGGCATTGTGAAAAAGGACAGGAACTCCTCGCGACCTCCCGGTGTGTGGAGTTCACCAGCCAAGTTAGGGGCACGGCGGCGAAGGTAGCTTGTTGGCTTTTTGGGAATGCGTTCACAGCTACGTTCGCGTGCCTGATTGTTTATCATAGTACGAATTTACCGTTGTGTAGTGCTAAGCGTTGGAAGGCATGTGTCCAGCACGGCGTTCGCGCAATTGAAAAATATATGTTTGAATAGACGATTTCACCTACGACGCCTCGGGGCCGAGCAGCAGCTGTGTGTGGCTGAGTGTCTGGGGAAGCATGGATGGTGACTGTAGCGGCAGGCCACCTCAGAGGCGTACTAGAAATGTAGGAACACGAGGAGTCCATTTCTCTGCGCACTCTGAAGGCTACGGCAATGTGATGTTCTGCTTAATCAGTGGTATTGCTCAAGGCGACAGGGTTTTCCCTTCTTGCTGAGCAAGTCTGTTCCTTGCACACAGAACTGTGTTACGATGAAGATTCTGTGTAGCATCTCGTAGTGAGCGGTGGTGGAATTCACGTTGGCACCAGTGCAGCTGATGCAAGTATTTGGTTCGGTGTTGCTTGCGTGCAGTTCGATACAGGAAGAAGCTCCAACCCTCTGTGGCGGTTGCGGAACAGTTGGGTAGATCTGGAGAGTATCAGGGATTTTCGCGAGGCAGCTACGAAGTACTACACTCTCGGAGCTCCTGAACTCTACGGGAGGCAGCGACAGGTCCCCAAGCAGAAAACCGCGGTGTAGGCGATCAGCTTCTACGTCGTACCATTTTCCTAGATATCGTTCAATTTGGTGTGTTCTGAACATCTCCCGGAGTGTTCGTTCAAAGGATTGCCGTCTGCTCAGCTGCCTTCTCCGAGTTGTCGGCCAGTGAAAAGCCATGCAAGGCCATTTCGTTTGCGTGCAAATCTCATGCACAGCAGGATGTAGAGAGTTAGGCGTGGCCCGCTTAAGCGGCGCACGCGTGTCGTGAGTGGAGGGGTAACATGTTTCTGAAACGGTCGCTTCGTCGGAAGCGGCGAACGTCGGTTGTCAATGCCATTTCCTTGTAGTCAAAGGCAAACTGAGAGGTGCGTGTGCTGGGAAGTTGCCGTTCAGAGATGGTCTGTGGGGAGCGCTGGGAGATGGGATGGTGGCAGTAACAGGCCCCCGTCGTCGAAAGTCGGCGAATAAACCGCAGCTCCACCTCGCCATGCGAAAAAAACTCACGGACACAGAGAATCGGGAAAAACTGCGCAATTTGTTGTAGTTTCCGTGCCTACGAAAACTAAAGCTACACCTACTCTGGCTGAAGGAGCTTCGTGTGTGTCTTTAATTCACGGTCACACTCAGCGAAGAACGCTGGATTTCGTAAAAAAACACTCAGTTCGTTCCACATTTTTGGTGTCAACACCCTTAGATAACCCACCGATCTCGAGCTAGAGCTTTACAGAAGACAGGCAGCACGTTTTGGAGCACCTTGTGGCACGATTGCTTGCAGAGGATTGTGGCTGGGCACCTCGCCAGAAGTCGTGTTGGTTAGTCAACTTCAACTGCGTGCGTTGTAGAATGGGACCAAGCAGTGGGAATCTGCATAGCTTTCATGCGTTCGTTGTGGTCTTCAGGGTACCGATTGGAGTCCGTACTGCATTGAGACGAGTGGAACTTGTTGGGTACACACAGTTTTCTCTCCAATCTCTAACGGGAGAGAAAGCTCCGCCGCCACACCCTCGAGGCCGCACAACCATGACTTGAAAACGGCGAAGAAAAGCTGATCCAGCCCTGACATCCTTTAGTGTGCAGAAGCAACGTAGACTGATGGTTATTGGAGCTCCTAATGCTGGAATAACCAGTCTTAAATAATATGGTCGACCGAGTTCGAAGTTTTTGTGTAGGCAGAACAATTGAATCAAAAAGGAATCCCCAAGTTGTGGTATGGGAAGGTCAAACCCCGTAGCCTGTTCGCTAATCTGCTTACCACACGTACCACTGACAATTCTCCATTCGTGACAGTCTCCGGGCTCAGACGTGCAGCGCCATTCCACCTCTGTATTCGCAAGGATGGCGAAAATGTGAACTCAAGAATATATTTCACCCGACCGTACACCGGTAAACTCCGTGTTCCTCAGCAGCGTAAGGGAAACGCTCAAAACCCGAACTAGTGTTCTACACGTGCAAAGTGCCCCAGAAAAGGGGTATGCTCTGCATGGTCTTCATAAACGAATTGTCCTTTATGAGCGAATCTCAGCACTAAGGTGTTACTCACGGCAGCACTGACAAGAGGCTATCAAGGGACGACGAGGCTGTGAGCAAGGATGCGGTGGTTGGGTTTGGACCCTCGCCACACGTACTCTGCAACTTTAGTCAGCATGTAGCAGCTGCGATTCTACACCGACGAAAGGCTACGGCGTGTCAAGCATAGCTTTGCGTTTTTCTCGGGGTGTAGGGCACATCTGTACAACAGAAACGCCGGTACGGAAGAGCCTACCGCCTACTGTTCACTGGGAGAGGCATACCAAGGGACGGCGCAGCTCCAGTGAGTATCTAACCACGTTGGCGACGTTGTGCGTCCACTCCAGGAACTGGCCGACTGCTACGCCTGTCCTCCAACTAAGAAGTGCTTGCATTTTGTAAAGAACATGAATGGACGACGATAGCCACAGGACACGCCTGTAAGTTTCAACATTTTCTGTGCTGCTCAGATAACACCCGCTTTACCGCACTCCAAAGCCGCATCGGACAAAGTGACGGATACAAGAGAACGCCCGCTCGAAGGCAGGCAGACCTTACGAAAAGACAAAAGGTACTGCCTGACGTACGCATGCCCGCAATCTCGCTGACGGCATTTCTTACACCGTCAAAAACTCCCGGGGATTTTCAAAACAGAAAGAGCAGTGGATGCCCCTCAACTCCTGTGTACGCTAACCCGTTTCTGTAAAACGCTTCCAACTCGGCTGAAATCAGCTGTTTTCTTCTGAGGTGTTGACACCAGCGCCTGCTGATTTGTCGGTTGTGGCTTCGGCTCGATACTTTGCCGCTGGATAAACACACACACGTTTCCATGTTTCCGCGGGAACCGTCCTGCATGTACGCGTCATCCCAGCTGTTTCCCTGTTGTTGCCGGTCTACGAGCGACAGGGTCATCCCGCGTCATCCGGGGCGTGGCGGCGTGTCCACACTGGATATGACGGGAAACCGCGACAATGAGCACTTTTCGGCGGTTCAGTTTACGGAGAGAACAGTAGTACGGAAAAATGAAAACCGAAAAAGCGTGGTGCTTTTTTGCTGGCCTGCGTCGTTGATTGCGGTTGTTCGTTACCATTCTGTGGTACACACTCCACCTGCGTGATGTTTATAGTGTACGTCACTTGTTACGGAACGAGCGCGGCAGGGACATGTAGCCTTTCGGAGTCTTTTGAATTTGGGAGTACACGGAACCTCGTCCAGATGTGGATGTCATGGTTCAGGCGCAGCTGGTAGACCCTGGCGGAAATCACGGCTGCTTGTCTTCTGGGTCTGTAGGTTTTCCCGTTTTCCGAGGAAGTATCCTCTTACCGCACGAAAATGCCCTGTCAGAGCCCCCACGACGGACGTGCACATCGCACCTTCTCGTGCAGAGAGGAACGTAATTCTTTTTTAAAAGAGGCAGTGAATTGAGTTCCTCAACGCCTACTGTGACGTTGGAGGCTCTGTCTTCTACATATTAATTACGTCTTTTGGCGCCCGTTTTTTCTTCAGGTTGCAACGTATCTGCTTGGCGTGACTCCGATTTTCAAGTGCGTGAGGTTTTTCCGAACTCCGAGGCAAACTGCCGTGTTCAAACGTCTGTGTACTTCGACAATTTCCAGTTTGTTCGCAAACACCCATCGTTGTACTTGTACGTTTTGCGTTATCGGTGGGTTTTCCCTGTAGTAGCTCCGCCGACATATTTTCTTACCTGGACGATTTCGTCGCGTGTGTCGGCCTCTATCTTGTTTACCTGTTTTATTATCTTGCGGTTTCGTCGCTATGTCTGCGGTGTATACTCTGGCGCGCCTGTTGACTGTAGCTACTAAGTTTGTTTTCGCAACGCAAAAGGAAGCAAGCAAACAGGTTGTTTTCCTTGTGTCACACCAGCTGTTGCGTTTTCGCAGTCGTGCTTGTTTTCTAGTGGCGCCTCCAAGACGGCAGCACAAGAAAACATCGTGCATCTGAAGAGATGCTGTCCGGAGTTCGGGCAGGCAAAGTTTTGCGTGCGATTTTCTTTTCAACAGTTGTACAGTTTCGGAGATCCACAGTCGCTCTGTTTTTATATTCAATTCAAGAGGAACATGCCATCGCCCCAAGTCTTCAGCACAGTCGGAAGTCTGCACAACAGCTGAAGCTCAGCAGTTAGACTGTGTTTGTCGCGAGTCTTTACGTGTGTCCTGCTCTTCGCAGGGCCGCTGAGTTGCTGGCAAAGGCACGTTTTCCTTCGAGAGATCCACCCAGCCTGCCCCGTCCTATTCCCTTCCCTAGGCAACGTTTGCCGCTGGGGAGAAAAGGCCGGCTCTTTGCCGCCAACAATGTTTGTAGCCGAAGTCTTCTTGAGGCGCGCACCGGTCTCTCCTTTGTCACCCGCCTTGCATGTGACTCTGTACAACGGGCGACGCTGCTGCGCATAACTTTCGCCGATGCACTAGCCCCTCGTGAAGTGTTGGGAGCTCGCCGATCCCCCGGTCGAGGGGGAGGTAGCCGGCCTCGTTATATATGTCAGCCAAGATGGTGTCTTCCGGCTCATCGTGCTTCATCGTATCCGGTAGCTCACATTTGCAGTGTCGCGCGTCTTCTAGCGAAAACGATCCTGCGACGAACGTGACCGTTTGTTTGTCTTCGCACGCATGCCCTGAGAGTATATGTCGTTCACTGCCATCGGAGAGTCTTCGTGGTGACCTGTGTGATTGTCCCAGCTGCTTGACGTGCCCCTAACCCCCCGCGGCCGGTGAATTGCGAACCGTCGCCTTTTTCCATCTTCGGTCAGCCACGCGGCGACGAAGGCGCAACGCTCCCGTCGCGTCACGTCCTCTGTTTCCACCGTCTGTGCCACGGTCGACACGGTAAACGTTTTGTCATCGATCCAGCTGGGCTGAGAGACGGTAGCATCGTGAAAGGTCATCTCTCAGTCTGGTATTTTGTCACTGCAGACTCAAATGTGGCGCTCTCTCGCCGGCCAGCGTAGGCGGAGATCCAGCGGTGCATCTTGATCTCACGTACTTTTGAAGCTCCGGAACCTGCGCTGTCCGATTCGGCTTCCGGCTGTGCGATTCACGTCTAGGACGGGGTGTACATACACCGTGCGTATGTCCGACGGACGACGCTGCTTAGGTAGAACGCGGGTGCAACGGATATTTGATGTGTCTTTTTGACCGCTGAGTGCCGGCGAAGAACGGAAGCCGCTTTGCGAATTTTTGGCGCATCGGACAGCGGAGAGCTGTTTTCCAGAAAACGAAAAGGTGCCCCCTTCACACGCGGCTCCGCTTGCCATTTCGCGAGGCCATTGGCGGAGGCAAGGAACTCTCGCTGTTGTCACGGTCCACTCTCCTTCCTAGAAGATATTTTTGCCGGCCACGCTCGTCCCCCCCTCGAGGTGTGCTCCGGACACAAGTTGTAACACCCGAATGCTCGCATTCTGGCTCTCTTCTCTCTAGGAGCGTGGTCCGGAGTCGAAGTCAGCAGCGACGATGGCAGGCGAGGGTGGAGAGGCAGCCGCCTCGTGTGCGTGCGAGCGGCCGCCGCCTGGCCTCCTCAACTTGGGAAAGACTTGCAGCTTCAACGTTCTTCTTCAAGCTCTAGCAGCGACTCGGACCTTCTCGACTGTCTACGGGGCTGTGTGGCACGAACATCAGCGCAGTAGAAGTCCGTCTTCGGATCTTCTCGAGCTCGTGCGCCGGCAGCGGGCGCTACTTCGTCGCCCCGCAGAGGCGGAAACGCGAGAAAGGGGACGAACGGCCACGAGCCGGTCGGACGGTCTCAGAAGTTCGGTTAGCGCGGATGCTTCTGCCCGGGGAAGACCGCGGAGATGGAGAAGGGAGGCTTGGTGTGGAGACGCTGCAGCGGTGGGAAGAGCAGCCGCGCCGATTATCACCGCTTCGAGAACGCCCCTCAATTATTGTATGGCAGACATTCTCGGAAGAATGCATGCCGGCGAAGACAGCGGGGCGTCGCCTGGCGCAGCTGGGGGCGGTGCATCGCTTCTCGACAACGCTTCGCCTGCGACGGCTTCTCAGTCTCCCCTCGCGTGCACGCAACCGGCAAGCGTCGACGACAAAGAGGACGGAGGGGCGCCGCAGGACGACCCTGAAAAGGGTCAGAAGGAGATGATGCGGCGCCAGCTGCGTCTGAAGCGGCAGCTCCAAACCAAGCGGTGGTGGATCAAGCAGGAACAGAATGTCCTTTCGCCCTTTGACTTTGTCTCGCAAATGCGCATGCTCAACGTTGATTTTGAACAGGACGTCGAGCTCGATGTCGAAGAGGTCTGGCGATTCCTGATTCAACAGATTTTCACGGAACTCCAGAGCGAGCAGGCCTCGCTCGCCTCCCCGGACGATGTCTCCGTGAGCTCTGTGCGCGGCCTCTCCGCGCCAACGTCCACACGGCGGGAGGAAGATGTGGGGTCAGTGAAGGGAGAGGGGACTCCTGTCTCCGCGAGCGTCTGTGTCCCTGCCCGTGACCGTCCAGGATTCTTCGGGGGGGATTCTTTCCCCAACGGGATTCTTCGCCCTGTTTCGGGCTTCGCCGAGACAGGCCGCGAAGCAGGCCGTGGGTGTCTAGCGAATGAACCAGACGGGAGGCCCTCGAGGAGCGACTGCTCCTCGGACCTCACCAAGACGCACCAGGCCTCGGGAACTGTCGCCTCGTCGGCCCAGGTCCCAAGACCGATTTCAAGTCCCCAACGCGCCCTCGGGCCTCTTCGGAGTTCCGCGCTCTCTCACAGCATGCGAGGGGGGGGAGCGAGCGATCCACGGCCGCGACATGCAGCCGGCGCCGTCGCAGTTCCCGGAGGCGCCTTCTCTGCGTCTTGCACGAGGCTCCGGACGCACTGCGTCCGCGGTCTGTCGCCGCGGAGTGTGCCGAGAGAGAGCGAGGTGGGACGCGAGGAGAGTGAGCGGGAGCGCGCAGAGAGGAGGGCGCGGGAAAAGTTTCTCTCGGCCTCGTACCACTTTTTGGCAGCCGAGGCAGTGACGCCTCGTGGAAAAGGCGCCGGGGCGGAGGAAAATGCAGGTCCGTGGTCTCCACTGCGAAGATCGGAGACCACAGAACCGAGTGCCGAGCGGTCGTGCTCGGCCTCCAGACTCGCGAGTGCGCTCCCGTTGCTCGAGGGCAAGTCTCCGGGGCCTTCCCCGAGACGAGACGGGGACGCGGCCGCGCGGTGCTGCGACGCAGGCCAGGCGTCTCGCGTCGCCCAGCAAAGCCCCGGAAGGTCGCGTGCTGTCCCGGGCCACCTCAAAGCGCGTTTGCGTCTCCCGAGTCCTCCAGGGGCGAAGCTGGAAGCGCCGGTTTCCTGGTCGGACTGCAAACCCGCGGAAATCCGGACTTTCGTGTCCTCGCCAGTGTCCGGGATCCAGCGCGCGGGCCTCTGTGGTTCGCGTGGCCGCGGCGAGGAGAGTGTGTCTGGTGCCCCGTCGGGCAACGCCGACGCGAAGCAGGAACCGAACGTGAAGGGCGCGAGGGACGCAGGGAGTTTGGCTGCTGTGGCACAGCAGCAAGGCGCAACTCTCTTGCTGCGGCAGCTGCAGCAGGCCCTCGTCGGACGGCTTGTCCAGGTTCCGGTCCCCTGCAGTTGTTGCTGTCGGTGTGAGGCGGGAGCGCCCGCCTCTGTTCGGCCAAGGCTCCAGACGCAGTCGCCTGGCGCGTGCCGTTCGCGCAGTGCGTCCGCGCCGCCCACGGATCGGAGCGGGAGAGTGGGGAGTCCAGAAACGGTGCCTGGAGGGACTGTGCTGTCAAGCAACAGAGAGCGAAAACACGGGAGCAACGATGCGTCACCTGGACCGGCCGCGTCGTCGGGGTCGCCGGCGAGAGACGACCGCAGCGAAGCGCGTAGTCTGTCTCCTCGTCGTGGCCTTCTCCCTGTTGAATCTCGACGAAACGGGGTGGACAGGCGAGGCAACGTCTGCGCTAGTCCTGCGGCCTCTCCATCTCAGTCCTGTGTGCATGCGGCTTCCGGTCGCTCGTCGCCCTTGTCTGTTCCTGTCTCTTCTCACACTGAGGCAAAGTCGGCGTCCCTCTCTCGAAGGTCGCAAAAAGAGAACCTGGCGCCGTCAGCATTGGCGGCGCAAGACTCTCCCAGAGCGTCTCGAGCGTCGTCTCCAGAGGGTGTGAACAGCGCCAGGAGCGGACGCTCGAAAGGAAGCGGTGAGGCAAAGTCTTCTTCCGCAGTCTCCGCCTTTCTGACGCCTTCGCTCTTTCCGTCGAGCCTGGCCACACACCCTGTGTGCACCCCCCTCGCGCCCGCGGTGGCGACGAGCGGCGTGCAGGCGGTCGGTCTTGAGCAGGACGATGGGACGAGCGGAATCGAGGGATTGTCTTCGCGAGGAGACGCCATGCTCTCACTGCTGTCAGTGGAGAGTTTTTGCGGCGTCCTCCCCGTGCGCCTCCCAGAGCGAAGTCGCTGGGTGTCGAGTCGCGCACGGACAAACACAGTCGGTCTGTCCGGGTCTTCGCTGTCTTCGACTGGGCTCGACGCGTCGTCTCCGCTCCTTGCCCGCGCCGACTCGACTCCCCAGTCCGCAGATTCTGCCGAGACTATGGGAGGTTCGCGGCGGATCTCGCCCCTGCAGCCGATCACGCTGGAAGAGTGCTTGGCTCTCGCCTTCCAGCAGTCCTGTGGCGGGGCGTCGCCCTCAGGCGGAGCAGCCGCTGCGGCCGAGGCCGGAGAGAGGAAGAGAGGACGGGAGGCGGCCAGGCGGGCGCGGCCAGCGGGGGCGTTCGGAGGCAGACGCAGGCTGTCGAGAACCCAGCGACGCGTCAAGGCGGGAGACGCGGAGAAGAAAACGTGGAGAGGCACCGGACCTGCAAACCCTGGATCTGAAGGAGGCAAACACAAGTGCTTGGCGTGCGGGAAGTGGCGAGTGCGAAGGCGCGGGTGCGCACCGGAAGCGGCCCCGAGCGCTGGAGAAGGGGAGAACGCGACACACGCAGCTGGGAGTCGACAGGGAAGAGTCTCAGGAGCTGTGGAGGTGGAAGGAGCAGAAAGGCGAACGCTCTCGCGTTCGGGGACGAGAACCTCCACGCGGGACACCACGCCGGCGCACTCAGAAGAGACGGCGAAGAACGGGGACCGCGAGGCGGCTCCGGGGAAGGAGAGCCAGGTCTGGAGAGACTCGCGCGATGCCTTTTCCTGTTATCAACGGCTCGTGTGTCATCGGTGCAATCAAGTTCACATGCGCACGTTTCTCGAGCGTCTCCCAGAGATCCTGCTCTTCCAACTCCCGCGCAGCAGCATCACCCCTCCAGGCACCTTCGGCAGCGGCGCTGTGAAGGCGGCTGCCGCAGCCGCGGGCGGTGGCTTCAAGATCAAGGCGCATGTCGAGTTTCCGCAGCGTTTGGAGAGCGTTATTGCCCCACACTGCGTGGCGTCTCCCGCGTTCGAGGCGGCGTGGGGGCGACTCATGGACGCGACTGGGCGACCCGGAGGTTCTGACTCTTCGGGTTCACTCGAGTCCGATGGCGGCACAGATGTGTCAGGGCGCCGCAAACGGCGGAAACTTTCGAGTCAGCGGGCGCAGAACCGCGCGGGAAGCAAAACTGCAGGAACGAGAGGAGAGGGAAAGGCTGTGCACAGGCGTGTCGCGAACTCCGTCTCTCGCGACGAAAGGCCAGGGACCGGAGCTGCGACTCTCTCGACTCTCGCGGGGACAGCTGCGGCCCCAGACAGCATCCGGCACACGCTACAACACGAGGCAGGTGTCTATACACTTCGTGCGGTGATCGAGCACCAAGGACGCAGCGGGGTCGGCGGTCACTACGTGTGCTACCGTCGCGGGGCGCCGTGCGACCTCGTAGTGGAGACTCGAGAGAACGGTGAACACCTGGAAGGCAGCCCCGCTTCGCTCACTTCGCTGTCCCAGGCTGGCGCAGTTTCGTTTTCTGCGGCGCCGCAGGGAGAGGCGCGGCGAGGCGTGTGGGATGACAGCGCGGCGGTCTTGGAAAACAGCCCCCGCGAAGAGACGCCAGAAGAAGGGACGTGGTGGGAGGTGAACGACGCGGAAGTCACACAGACCACGTGGGACCATGTGCGGCTCAGCCAGGCGTACATTTTGGTGTATGAACGGTGTGATGAGAACGTGTGCTGTTCGCGATTCGGCGGAGACAGGCGTGTTGCTTGCCGCGCGCAGGTTGTCAGTTCTCCGGCCTTTCCCCGGACCGGTGCCGAGACCGACGGACCAACTCCCGCCGCGAGAGGCCGCTCCGGTCCTCGGTGCGGGGCCCTGTCGGGGGCGGAGAAGAACGTTCCCCTGGTGTCTGTACAGTCAAGAACTCGAAGGCTGCTGCGAGCGGGGGAGCCGTGTCGGACGTCGGGCTCTTGCAGAAGGGCGGAGGGGCGGAACGAGGCGTGCCGTCCGGAGACCAGAGAACCCGGAGAAACTGGTGTGGCCAGTGAACGCCCGCAGGCGCCACGCCAGAAAAAGAAGACGTCGACGAGGGACACCGCCGGAGAAGGTGGGCACGAGAAATCGGCACGGGGCGTGTGTGCGGGGCGGAGGCCGCGGTCTCGCCGAGGGCGATCGAGCGAGAGCCACAGCTCTGTCGCGCGTGGTCCGAGAAGAGCAGGAGAGCACGGGGAAGACGCAGGAGAGTGCCGAGGACGGTGCATTGTCTCCGGAGAAGGCGAGCGTCCGGTGCCTTTGGAGCCGCCAGCGAACGCAACTGAGCGCCGAAGAGGACGCAGGAGGGACGATGGGGCGTTCTTGTGGACAGGGGAGAGTGGGAAAAACGTGGGGTCTGGGAACCGGCAAGGGCGACGCGCCACGCGGCAGCGGTCCGTTGCCTCGGCGACAATTGCGGCTGACGCCTAGATCGGGAACGAGAGAAGACCACACGGGGAAAAGCAGCTCAGAGACGGTGTGGCGAGGGAAGGAGCGGACACAAAGACGAAAGAGCATTCGCTGACTGTGCGGAGTGGCCTACGTTTGAAGCGTGACTCGATAGGGTAGAGGTTTCGCGAGTAGCATGCCCGGAAAGGCATCCTGTTTTCCGTTTTGCGTGCGCGGAGTCTGCGTTGATAGGGAGAGGAAGGTCAACTCCTCAACGGAGAGCGTGTGAAACAAGACTCACGAGCAAACGCGCAACGGAAGCGAGAAGGGGTTGTTTGTGTCGGAGAAACGGAACTGCGAGGCGCTTTGGACACAGAGAACGCCACCACAGTCGAGTCAGCACACATGGCATAAACGTTGAACAGAGGAGGGTTCTTGATCTCTGGACAGAGTGTCGAGAGCGGTGGTGCTCTTCCTCCTTTATACGCGCCTGACCTCGTGTCCTGATGCATCGCTGAAAGCCACAACTGCGTTTTTTCGAGGGCCGTATGTGAGTGCATGCGTGTGTATGTACATCCCTCGACTGTGCACATCTGTATCTTCTTGCTGTGAGAAATACGGTGGGCTGGCAGGCCGCTTTACGAGAAACGGAAAAAGAAAGTGGGGGGTGAGAACCTCCAGGCGGGATGCGTAGTGTTTGCCTCAATGCGAGACGGAGGAGAAGGCCCATGCAGAAGCCGGAGCAAAAAAGGAACGAGTGTATGGGGAGATGTGGCAATCGCCAAAATGGTGTACGAGCTTATGTGGTGATGTGATGTACCAGTGGTGTGGTGCTCAAGGTAGAAGAGGTCGGAGCGTGGATGCGCCGAGCGGTCCAGAGACCTTCGGTGCATGCTTGCAGCTTTTCTGCTTTTTTGCATTAGCGGTACTATCTGTCAGTTCCTGTTGTATTTTCCGACTTGAAGCTGAGGTTCGCACTTTTTTCAACTTCTTCAAATCAATCCAGGCCGCTCTTCCCAATCTCTGCGCGACACAGATTGCGGTGCGAGTGCACGGAAGTCGTTACCGCACAGCACGGGAATGATCTTCAAACTTGGACACGCACGGAAGTACTGTGCGTTCGGAATGAGAAGGCACGGGCGCAAGGTGCTCAGGTGTTCTTTCGCCACGCCCCGAGTTCACTTGTGTGGCCTAAAGTCTAGCGGGCTGTGCAACATAGAGATGCGTAGAGGCTGTTTCTGGTGCTCGCCGCCGCACCAGCAGTTTTCGTGGGTTCGAGATTCTGTCTGGAATGAACAGTTCTGTGGCATTCCGGAGCCGCGATGAAGTGTGCCGGTGGAGTCTGAACGCCACGCGCTCATTCCGCAATTTCCAGATGTCCAGCAGCGAACAGCGTAAAGCACCAGGCGAAAGGCCGAGTTTCGCTCGAAAGGCGCTGCGCTCGGTCCATGTGAGAAGGGCTGTCAGGCTTTGAACGGCCGTGAACGTGCCTTCTAAGGAAAACTATGTTCGGAGAGACTCGGGATTCCGTCCCTTGGTGTCGCCCCGACTCCCCTCGACGCTCACCTAACACGGTTCATTGCTTCGGAGGGATACAAGTCAAGAAACGTGAAACGGCGAACTGTGCATCAGGCTTTTCCGCCAGTTATGCGCCGCACCTGTGTGCTCACAAGAATCCTGACTGTTACGTGTGGAGTACGCACTTGGTCCCGCCGTTACAGACCCCAAGCAGAGAATTCAAGAGTCCGGCGCACCGTTTCGGCAGCTGCCACTGAGTGGAAAGAAGGATTTTTCACCTGTTGTGGAAGCATGTACCAGTAGCGCACAGGTTTGCTAGCTTTCCGCTGGGTCACACCGCCGCCTCAATTGCCTGATCTCGATATTCTCGATCGCGGCTCCATAGAGAGGCAGAGACAAAACTCCAGCTGGAGAGAGAATCTTGCCGCGTCCAAGGGTGGATATCTGGATTCAATACCGGCCAGCCCCCAATGG
Organism: Neospora caninum Liverpool; assembly: GCF_000208865.1. NCBI lineage: Eukaryota > Apicomplexa > Conoidasida > Eucoccidiorida > Sarcocystidae > Neospora > Neospora caninum. The sequence goes on along the minus strand of NC_018397.1, from coordinate 4,002,880 downwards.
AAAGCTCATGCATCTGTTTCATCGGCTGACGGGCCCCGTCCGCGGCAAGCTTCAACGCCGCACCGCCTATACCGCAGTAGATAATTCGCCGAGCCCAGATGGCGCAGCGATTTCCAGTGTTTCTGTTCCATGTAGCAGGAAGTGACGGTGCTATGGGCTGAGCTGCAGTGGTTCTATTTTGCATCTCCACTTGTGCAGAACCACCTCGGCGGAAACAAAAGCCGAGGCGCACGCCTGCACTTCCTCTAACAGGGCTGAGGTTTGTCCAAAAAACTTCGGACCTCCTTCGACAGGTGTTGCCCGAAGGCCACGCGTTATCCGTTTGTTTCGCCCTGTGGAGCCGACCGGGGCAATCCTCTACTCACGCTACAGAACGTTCATTTCTCTTGAGAATTTGCTCTGCCTCCTGAGTTTTGTCGTCCTTCAATGTACAATCGTCTGTCTGTGTGCATGTATGGACAGTTTACACAGGAGCGTTTTAATCAAGTGTAGGGCTGACCCCGTGCGTTGCTGACTGAAAACGGTTTCGCAAAAGTCCAGTCTGAAGAAGTGATTTTTGCAATGCATGCGACTGCGCGACTGTTCAACACACAGCACGTATCCAAAAAGGCGGGTGCTCGGTCCAGTCCGTCACTCTGGAGAGGTTTGCCACTCTGCAAAAAAGAGCAGCCATCAGTGTGCTCTGGTCGGTGGAACAGCCCCCGAGAAGAGGGGTTAGCCATCGTGTTTACCAGGTTTGCTTTCGAGAAGAGGCTGATCAGGCAGGAGTCAAAAGATCTGTACCGAAGAGCGACGTCGTCCCTGTGTGCGTGTTCCACAGCCCCCAAAGCGCCCCGCACCCTGTTCCGAATAGACTGCTCAAAACGGACATGCGCTGTCTTCTCCCGCCACCGCTAAAACGAGTCTGATGACCTGGGGAAGGCCCCATCTTCCCTGTAAGAGCAGAGGTACTTATTTTCCTATTTGCTTCAGGGCCAGGCAAGAGCTCCCCACATGCAATTCAGTACGCTAGAGCCGTCAACTGAGAACCGCAAAACCCACACCTCAGACAGTGCCTTTCCACATCTCCCCTTCTGCTCCACCGGAAAGCAGTCCCGCCTTTCGCAGCCGGCCGAGACAGTGTCGGGAGAAGTTCCGCTGGGGCGACGGCGCCTCAGGGTCGACGCAGGAGGGGTTGCGAAGAGTTCCCCGTTGCATTTGCGGCCACGCATGCACGTGTGCGAAGAAACCCAGCTTTTCACACACGCACACCATACACATCGTTCGCCGCATCTACTCTTCACTTTTCCCGGAAGGCTCTTCTCCTCCCTCCGGCCCCTTCTTCTCCGCGTCGTCGTCCTCCTTGTTATCTGCCTCCTCTGCGGGGAAGGCAACGGGCCGTGCTAGTTGCTGAGAGAACCCACAGGAGCGCAAAAAAGGATCACAAAACACGGAATTCCTTGTCCTGCCGCCGGGGCCTTCCCTCCACAGAGAAAGCAGACCAGAGGGGAAAGAGCCCACAGCTGCGATTGGCCTCTCTCGCCTTGTCTTCCCCGCACCCACCGTTTTTGCCGCACAAGACTCGAGAGCACGGACGCGTCCCGCGGGTGCGCCTTTCCACTCTCGGGCACCCAGACGCTTCTTTCGTCTCCAGCATGCCAGCCAAAAAAACGCAGAGTCCTGCTACCTGAGGCAACTCTTTCAAAGTCTCTCGCTCCCCAGCAGAGCTGAACAGGCGCCGTTCGTGTCACTGAATCGCGACAAGCATGGCGCTGTAGGGAGGGGCATGGAAAGAACGTATGTGTATGTGTGTGTGTGTGCACAGGCGTTCCCTCCTGCCCTATATGATGTCGCTGTGAGGAGCACACACAGGCAGGCTGTCGCCTTCATTCCGCCGGAAGCCCGGACTTACGTTCAGAAATCGGTAGCGCAGACGCTTCACGTTTTCGTTCTCCACGACTGCGAAGTAAGCCAGTCGCGAGTAGTGCCCCACATGCGAGGCGAGGGTGTCTCTCTGGATGCTCGTTGCCCACTCCCTGAAGAAGAGACAGGCCGACGCAGAGCAGAGTCTCGAGGGGCGAAACAGACGAGCAAAAGAGGGTTTGCCTCGACACACGAGTTGGATGAAAAACATGCACGTTCGCTCCGACACCCCGAGGCGTGGAGACCGCGCCTGAGAGGGGGCGAGGCCATGTCGCCTAGGTTCAAGAAAGGCGGGCATGCAAAAGGCCGGACGACACGGGGGGATCTGGCCCTGAATGCGCGAGAGAAAACGCGACATCTTGTGCGCAGCGACACGAACACACGGAGGAGACACAAATCGACCTACAGTTTCGTTGTTTGCGCGTTGCCGGTGCCTTGGTATTTACTCTGGAGATGCTGAAGTTGCGCTTGGATGCTGAATCGGTCATACGCTGCCATCTTTGCTCAGTTGTGAAACAGAATTCCTAAAAGTGTCCAGGGTGCAAAAAGCCCCGCGCGTTGCTCGGGCCGCGTCCTCTTTTTCTGCGAGAACCCGTCCTGTCCTTGTCCTTCCTCTTCAGTCCCTGTGTGCCGCTCTTTGCGCAGCGAGAAAGACGCGATATGCGAGCGAGAAAAGGCACTGTTTTTTCAGAAAAGGCTGCCGTTCACCTTTCCGCGTGCTGTGCAGTTTCTGTGTTGTCTGTGCTGGGCACGAAATGAAGACGAGAGAGCACGCACGCGGAGAAAAAGACGCAAAAAACGGGGATCTCTGGACACGGCAGAGGGGGCGTCTGTATGGAAGAAACGGAGAGTAGAGAGCGGCGGGAAACGCGAGAGAAGCCTGAGGCGACAGCCCGGAGACGACGAGGATAGGAATGCCGCGAAAAAGACGAAAGGATACCCTCCAGAGACGAAGCGAAAGGGAAGGGACAGCCCCCTGATGCAGGAACGAAGAGAAAGGAGACTATATAGAAGTCGGCAAAAGACAAACGCGATACGAGAACAAGTGGACAGGTACGTTGAAGAGCCAGCGAGTAGACACAGAAGCGAGGTTTTGCCTTCTGGACGGCCTTGGAGAGAAAGTGACATCGATTTGGTCCCTTAGACCCAGCCTCTCGCGTCTGGTCTTCTGACACGAAAAGACGATGGGAAAAAATGAGAGACTATACGCTTCGCCACCTGATGATCCCGTCGACGTAGTTCCGATGTCCGCATGGACTATTTGTATTTCCGATCCTCTGTTGGAGTTAGAATCTGCGAAAAGCGAACCGCAAAAGTGGATTCCTGGTGATAGGTTGCAGTTTACGAAGACGCGAGAACCAGGGTAAGTCTTTAGATGCTGTCGTTTTTGATAAAAGACGTCATGGACGTGGCTCTCACCGGACTTCGCGTTCCTGAACGGCAAATTAGACCCGAGCTGACTGGGATTTTCGTCTTTAATGCGCATGCATGCGCCACCGTCGCCGCCACGGACCAGAAAAAACACGAAACGTGGCTCTTTTACAGAGGCGTAAGTATAAACGGAGGAAGCAGAAGAGACAACAGAGACACCGCGATACGTTGTCACGCAGGGAATAGGTGTTCTTAGAGGCTCAAACCCGGAAGAAACGGTTTTCTTTCTTTCGCAACACACGTATGCATGTGTTTGTGTTTTTCCCGTATACATGTGTAAGCCGGTGGAGAGAAGTACAGTGCCCGTACACATGTAAAAACTGCCGCGACTTCGCGCGCCGCTCTGTCTCTGCGAGTGTACCCTCTCCTCGGGTTTGATGGACTGTTGCTTTGGCCGTGAAAATCGAGATTTCCTCTGACGACTGCGTATTCGAGTTTCTCTATTTTTTCTCGGTCAAGGCGGACCCACGACGGGGACAGGCATCCGCTTCCATCGTCTGCTCTTTGCACAGCCTTGGTTGTTCGTTTCGAAACTACCGCAGTCCTCAGCTGTTGAGAGCGATTCTCCTTTGTTCTTTTTGCGCGTCCAGAGGAATTCCTCGGGATTTGATTCGAAAGGAAACCGATCATCTTCTTGTCTCCCGTGTCTGGGGTACATGCAGGGCCGGGTCTAGTGCGCGAAGCAGAATTATCACCGTGAAACATCGCAGACCTCGAGTGTCTCGTGTGGTGCGCTCTCCACATTTCTCCTTTCTGTCTCTCTTCTGTCACCTTTTCTCGTTCTCCAAGATGATGTGGCGATCCAGTGGAGTGTCGTTCACGCGCTACGCGTCTGAGATGGCGGCTCTTTTGAGACAGTAAGTACGCCGGCGTGGTGGTAGGAAGCGACAACGCGACTTTCGATAGAGCTGTGCAGCACAGGGGAAATATCGAGAGGACGCTGTTCCTTTTCCGTGACGCAAACGCGTTTCTCTTCACGCACCCCCTTTCCCTTTGTGTTTTCCCACGTCGCGGGTCGTATATGTGCGCACAGCCGGAGTAAAAAACGGACATGGACGCAAACAAGCGCTCCTTTCATTCATGGGGATTCCCCGTCGTGTTTATTCGTGGGACCGGGACACACAACGGGTCAAATTCCACAAGAGAAACACGAGGATCCGCGTCAGATTTCTGTGTGAAGTGGAATACAAGGAAAACCGAACAGTGGTGACTGAGTGTAAACCGTCGTTTCGCGTGTACAGACACCCCCTTGAGCAGGCACGACTCTGGGTAGCGAGGGGTGTTAAGAGTCAGTACAGGAAACGCACTTTCTGGGATTTTGAGAGGTTCCAGACTTGGCAAAACGCACCAGGTCCTAGGCGATAGTGCGACACCATCATTTGGCCGTCCTGACAGAATCTAAGAAAAGGGGTGTTTCGCCGGGAAGTTAGCGTCTAAAATGTAAAACTGAGTATCAACTTGATGCACAGATGGACATACTTAATCCGTGTACGGAGAATGTGTCGACGGAAGGCCTCCGCCTCAGAGCAGCGATTTTATTGCACCAGACACCCCCCGCCTGCCTCTTCCCGCCTGAAGACGAAATGTGCATATCTGCAGTGCGTTCTCTGTAGAGCAGAGAGGAACCCCGCAATCGTTTTTCGAGTGACGACAGGAGTCGCGGGTTTCCCCGTCTTTGCTTGCCTCCTGTCCAGATAAAATGCCGACAGTGTGCAGCCAGACGGCCCTCGCAACTGGTGCAGTGGTGGCCTCTGGCCGCATGTTGATGGGCGGGTCTCCGTGGTTCCCCATTTGCTGATGTTTGCGCACCTGCCAAGCCAGTGCATTCGCCTCTTGTTACCTTCTACAAGACGCGGGAAGGAGCAAGCGCTCTCTCGCACAGTTAAAAAACACGTGGATGGGTTGAGGAGGCGTCGTCACTCGGCTTCTGTAAATGCTCTGCCGCGTGTGTTTCTGCAGATGCCTCAAGGAGCCCTACCGGACTCAGGCTATGCAGAGGAACCAGATTCATCTGAAGGAAACGGTGTATCAACAAGGCCAGGTCCTCACTCGAGGTATGTGTCATATTGTTCCCGATACAGAAACGCAACTTCCATTCTCTCGAGAAATATATATATATATATATATATATATATGTATATATGTATATGACTGTGTGTCTAGGTGTGTTTCTGTGTACCGTGAAGAGTTGTGTGTGGGCACTTGCGCATGCCTCTATGATGCATAGATACATATGCATGCGGGTCCAAAAGAACATGGGTATGCACGTCGTCGTACAGTGTCGAGAATATCTTTGGGGGCGGTGAGGGAATTCCTGACGAGGCTTCCTCGTGCAGTGGGGGCGCATCCCGCAAATAACCAGTGAGAGAGCGCCTTCTAAATCGTGATTGCCTCGCTGGCAAGAATCGTTGAGCGTGTCTGGTGTGTATCGACAGCAGGAAACAGAAGAAAGTGAAAAGCAGTGGAAGGCGTCAGAACTTTTTTTTATTTGTTACGCGGTAGATTGTGGCTCACTGGGCGGTTCAACTTCTCTCGGGCGTTTTCCTGCAGAGACATTCAACGACATCAAGAAGGCCTTCGAGGCTGCCGCGAAGCAGGGGGGCGAGAAATAGACATGCAAAACTTACTTTTCTACGGCTTTTCGGTCTACGGTGCGCCCGCTCAGTCAAGGAAACAAACGCTTAACAGCAGTGTACATTGTGTTTCCGCTGGTGATTTTTTCCGCGAGGCAGCGGAGATAGCGGGCGATACCTTGACAGTGGAGTCTGGAAAAGAACCAATGACGCAGATGTGCGCCTGCAAAGGTCCATATTCCCTTTAAATAGTTTCTCTTCGCTGTCCGGCGCCTTTTAGCAGGCCAGAACTGCGCGCAACGGCACTGCTACTTCAGCGCAGTGGACAACCTGGAACATACGGAAAACGGTGGCTTCGCTGAAGAGCGAGGGACCGTCGGCGATGAGAAAAAGAGATACGGACATTTGGGCAGATAGGGATAGAGATCCCCCGAAGACTATATTTAACTGTGTGCCAGCAAATTCAGCACATGCGTTTGAGCAACGTAGGAAGTATCACCGTGAAGGACGGCAGGAACGGGGAGCGATGACTCTGAATCGCATGTACATGTACTCTCCAGAAAAATTCAGGGTACTCAGAAAATTCAGAAGCAGTGAACGGCACGCCAGAAACTTGAAGACAGCTTTCCACGTTGTCCAGGCCTAGAAGACGTGAGCCCGCGAGGGCGCCGTTACAAATCACATTCGTAGCTGGTTCATGGTTTCGACAATCACACTTCAAAACTTTTTGTCAGAACAGGAGTTGGTTTGAGAGACGTCGGGCTTCAACAGGAGAGTGCTTGGAGGAATCTGGCCGCGTAGCCAACAGGGAAAGGCGGATCCAACATGCTGAGATCCATAAAAATACATTGTTGGACTCCGAGGCTCCGCGACAGCGACACTGCAGAAAAAACGCGTTTTAACGCGCGACTAGAACAAACAGAAGGCTTTGTCTAGATATTGGGCTTTGAGAAACCTGTTGGAATTCCAGTACACAGAGTAGTTGTAGTTTGCAGATAAATTCATTTTTAGTGCGTTCCCGCCTCACCAACCTTGTGAGCGTGTATTTGTCTGCGATTCAAACAGGTGCTTCCCGAGAATCGTGGATTTACCCACCGATACTGTCAGGGCGCGCTGTTGATCCTCCCGCGTCTTTTGACGTGTCGGCGAGATGGGAGAGCGTAGACTGCACAAAAAGTTCTATAGTCCCACAAAGTATTGATGGAACACAGATGCGCAGGGGTTCGCCGCTCCCTCCAGAACAATCGCCAGAATGCGGGGACGGGGGAGTCGTGTTTTGTAATCACCGCAGGCTACGCCTTCGCCTGCACTCGCAGGTGATTCAACCAGATGCAATGCTAGCACATTAAAATTCGTAACCCCCCGACCCTAAACACGTGACGCAATCGGCGTCGAAATCGTGCTCGCAGTCTCCCCGATAAGTTGAGTGAGTCTGACTAGAAACATGAAGACATCGACTGCGAACCACCACAGCGTCCTTTATTCAAGGGACGGATAGCAAACTAAAACTGGGACAGAGAGTGCATGACTTTGAAACGAAGCGGCACGAGTGGAAAGGAGCGAAAGGGCCAGGGCTATTGGAGACTGATGGAAGACTTTTTGAGCTGGCTACCCAAAGAATTCAACAATCAAGTAAGAAAGCCAGTCACGCCCACAGAAAAGAAGGCCCCGACTGATCTAACCCGTCTACACTAGTACGCGTCCTCTCTTCCGTGATAGATTGCTCTCGTTCTCGTTTCGAGTGAAACGCACAAAACCAGTTTCTCTCGTTTCTTGCGAATCCGCACAGCACTGACCGAGGTCTCGCGAAAGTGCCTGTGACAACCGCTTCTACCCGTTGAGGCATGCTGTCTCAAATATGCACGCGACACACCGATAGATGAAGCATGCCGAACATTCTGTGCTCTTTTCTTGACTGCTGTCGCTTTTTCTCCCTCCGTGGCAGAGGCTGTCTTCCGAAAAAGAAACCGCGGGACTAGTTCCCACCTATCGAAGGGCGCGCAGGTCACTCCACTGACTGAAGACCAATCATATGGTGACTCCAACGCACACCCACGTATCACTTCGATCTGAAAGTGAATTTGGAAAGGACTTCTATCCGTAGGCGCTAAAACAAACACGAATGACCATTATACTCAGCAACTAGTACCGCTTCAAGAAAGGGCGCCGAAGGCGCGTAGCGATAAACTTTATCGTACTCAAATTCCGGCGTGTGAGATGAGCGTCCAGATGCGTCTTGCGTGCATTCTGTATGGGGTTGTGTGTAAGCCATGAATATTCCGTGTACGGCTGCACAGTTCTAGCTTTGCACCCCAGCTACGTCTACACACTCAGCCTGATATCTCGCGGAAGCTCACGATTCTCGGTCAAGCCCCGTTGCTTTATAAGCCGTCACGCCCCGGCGAGTTTCTCCAGAAGTCACACTGTTACGATTGGACGAGAGTTGGTTGAATCGAGCGCAGTTGCTTCACTACAGAACGCAGACACCACGTGCACGGGTTTAACGGCGATCCGCTACCTCCACCCGTTCATGCGTATGTCATCTTAGATCATTCTCTGAACCAACTCGTTGATCATTTCCTCTCTGTTGCCCCAGTCTCCCTTGCGGGGCTCGTTGTAGCCGTGGCGCTTGCTCTTGAAGCCCTTGCGGGGAGAGCTGAGCTTAAACGGCCACAGGAAGTTGTTCGCCTGCTTGAAGTACGGACCGCACGTGTAGATTTCGTGGACGAGGTCCTCGACCCCATGAATGCCGTACTTTCCCAAATGCTCCGAGACGATGTCATTCGCCTGAAGGCGGATGCGCGAGTGGGCGCCGGGTTTGCCGACCTTGGCTGCAAACGCATGCAGAAAAACCGTTGCAAAGTTGCACCATCGCTTTTGCCGTTGCTGCCACGGAGTATAGCCAATCACAAGAAAGCGTACGCAATAGGTCTCCAACTCCCAATCCCTACACAACTCCACGCCTGCCTACCAGCGTTTTATACACATCTAGAACTTAGTACACACCTATACATATATATATCTATGTACAGGAGACTGCATACGGATGCGTAGACCCATATAGAAAAGCATCTTTTTTACTGTAGATTTGCGTACCGTAGCCACGCTTGTAGACGAGCTGGCGCACTGTTTTCAGGGTCGGGTAGCCGTAGGTGATGAAGGGCTGGACAGCCTTCAACATTTCAATGGTGGCCTTGTTGACCTTGATGAAGACCGCGTTGTGGAGCTGACGCAACCGAAAGAGGCGCAGAATCATCTTCGGCTTGGGAGCAAGCTTGTTGATACCCTTGATGCGGGTGGCCAGGATCACCTTGGCCTCGGGATCCTTGTAAAAGCCTCCTGGAAAGACGCAACAAAACAGCGACATGGGACGCCCCTGTGGACGAAGCTGTCACAAGACGAATCCAAGACCACATCGACTCTGAGGCATACACACATAGAAACCTACAGAGAAAGCCACGAGAACCGTGCAATTACGTAATTTTAGAGATCTGGATACAGGTTCAAAGCAATACAGATACGGAAAGCCAGAAGAACCAGACGGAAAAGAAGCACCTGAAGGGCGGCACACTCTCGGCCAATGGAGCATTCAACCTCCGCGCGCATATCCAGACAAAGCTCATTGACAGGCCCAGACGGAACGGTCACCAACGCGATGCAGTGCACAGCCGACGACGGACGGTGAGACAGCACACGCGAGAAAAAACGCTACCGGCAATAATTGAACACAAAGGCGTCGCGGATCAGTAAGCGATTGGAAATATAATTCGACAGCATTCCTCAGAACTCCGTCGATATGTGCTTGTCATCCTCACGCGAATCTAAACATGCTCACGACCTCAGATGCAAAGAGTTGTCCACATGTATACCATGTTCCACACACGTGCACGCTAATGCGTAAACATTCAGACGTTGATATCTATATGCTTGCAAAACAAGCGACAAGTGGAGGCAACGCAGGCGGATACCGCAGGTATGGTGTAGTATGAAGGCCACTACGTGGAAGCAATAGGAAGACGAACTCAGTTCAGACACACAAACTACTGCTACGTCTTATATTCGGTGAAGACGACCGTACAGTCCGCACGCAGAGCAGGGTAGACAATCGGTTGCCGACACGAAGCCGTAAGCATCTACAGAGACACTCCTTCATACAGAAGACACGGAAAACAGATATGTAAAATATGGCACACACGGGATCTCTCTAAGAAGATAAAATTTGGTTTCCTTAAAGGTCGGCGTATCAACGCTGAGCCGTCTACCACTAGTGCGACGTGCGACACAAATGAAGACACTTTCTACCTCGTGAAACATCACAAACAGCCATCATTCGCAGTGAGACACTTTTCGTGACAAAGTTCAGAACGCGTTTCAAGGAACTATCTTTTGTTTGGTGGAAATCTCACCCTTGGCCTTGGCCTCGCGTCTCAGCTTGATGAGGTTCTCTCTCTCCTTCCTGTACTCGCTCACATACTTGTACGTCCTCATCTTGAGCGCATGACGCTGTGCATGTACCTTCTGTAGAGGGAGAGCAGGGGAGTTGCAAACACACACAGAAGTGGATTGTTTTGTCCGCATTCGCGAGGATCTCTAGCGGCCGTCCGCCGGATCGTCTACCTCTTCCCTGCGCTTTCCATACACATGGGCTTCCCCGTTGGAGAGGCAGCACCACTGAATGCCGCAAGCGTGGGTAACAATAGCCACGCAGAGTGAGGACAGCGCTACGGAAATTGCCCCACTGCTCAGGAAACCGGGACTCGTATACAAACCGAAAACCTAGAGCCCCATATAAATGGATGTGTACGTGAGAAGATAACTATCTTCAAAGCCCATAGACCACCACCCGCTTGCTTCCTTGCACCCACCTTTGCGCGGGCTTCCTTCGCCTTCTTCATCTTGTCGAGGAGCTTCACGTCCCGGGCGATCTTTGTCTTGGTCCGCTCGGGGACGGGGACACCCTCCATGGGCCGCAGGAGCTTCACAGAGTACCGGTCCTAAAAAGGCAACACCCACCAGACACGGACACGCGAAACTAGCCAACTAGATATACATTCGAAGGGCACATGGCAGCATGTCTACGTCGCCCTAAGCAAAACCGTGTACAGTGGGTTCCGTCGCATCAACACACGCCAAACGCACCACTTCCGCCTCCTGCGGAGAGAAACCTCCGGCCAGAGAAACGAAAGGCGAATCAACAAATAACAAGATGTTTCAAATGAATACACTGCTGAACCAGGACAGGCCCCCTCAGATCGCAATCGCCCACCCTACGGCACAAACTCCCTCCCTCCTTCGCCGTGAAGCTCGGAGATTACTCTAAATTTAAAGGATATCCGACGCGAGCACACGCGATCTGGTCACTATGCACAGACCGAATACGTTCAATGCAGGCGCAAACCAACGAACGGAGAACACGTAACAGTACGGGAGACCCAGGGGTACAGACCCATCAACACACATCACCGATTCGAAACTGAGGTGTCGCAAAACCACAAAGAGAAACCCGTCGAAATCGTCTAGCGTGCATGGCTTCATCAACGACCTGCGCGCATATGCAGTTAGCACCTTGGGTAAGAGGCCCCGGGCAGCGCAGTGGGCACACTGGCATACACTGAACAAAGATAATTTTGGTTTGGGTTCAAAACTCTCAGCAACGAAACACTTTCATGGAAAAGTAATTCCGGTACTCCACACTCGCTGCAGATCCACATGCGTACGCAGCATGACCTGCCGCCTCCACTCAACAGCATCAAATACGCATCTCGATTCTGAGCACAAAACTGGGCTTCCGACGCGCACAAAATTCACCCAAGGAGCAAAGTCAGATACGTCCTTCTTTTCGACCTGACAATTAAGAAATACACCCCGAATAGGATGGTAATTCATTCACAGCATGCGCGGTCGTGAGGAACAACCCAGATACCGCCGCCGATGAGGTTATGCAACGGGGGAGCATCTCTCCAACGCAGTGCAATTTTTTGTCAGGCACGTGTTTTGAAAAAAAGACACAGATAGCGGGGAAATGTTGAACATTGGATCGACCGGGAACAGCTCAACACAAAGAAATCGACGACCGAGAGGCCCCATGAAACGACACTGTGGGGGGAGTGTACATACACCGCGGAGATTTCTCTCTGCGCACATGCCGACGGCGTGGCGCAGACTTCAGGCTTCCACGGCAACGATAACGAAAAAGTTTCGACATCTGTGAACGATGTCTCCCCTGTGTTAAGAAAACTCAGAATCCGCGATATTTCCTTCGTCCCTAAACGGGCCGATCGCGCGCGCACGCCTGGGCGAAGAACGTTAGCCCCTCCCGAAAACGAAACGGTGGATTTTCTCCGGGGAAAATGACTTACCGCCATTGTGTAGAAAGAAGGGAAACGGTTGCGGACTATCGGAACAGAAGCAAAAAGCGCAAAAAAAGAACAACAGGACAGACTGAACCCCAGGGATCCACTTGCTGGAGGCGTGGCATATTCGTAGCTCTATCACAGTAGGGGACACGCGTGGCCAACGCATGCATTGAAATCGAAATTCCTCCCCGCAAATGCGGGCGCACAGAGGGTCAGAGAGGGTAGAGGGTGAGAGAGGGACAGATACGGATAGGATTTTCGTTGTGGCGACAGCTTGAGCACACTAGCGAGAAAGGCAACCGCTGTCGTCGCTTTTCCGAGCCTCCAAAGCTTCAGAGGAGTTTCTTACTACCGAGATGCCCCGCAAGGCTGGTGTTGGTTTGCTAGACTCTCATCGGGGCGACGGCTCGAGAGAAACGAAGTTGTTCTGCTTCTTCCGTGGGCAGATATTCAACAAGATGTTCGCGGGTGCGCCCTAGCATTCAGTGCCCCATTTCACCGGGCCGTTCTTCTAACAGCTTCTTTTTGGAAAAAGGCAACGCGGCATAGATGTTCGAAAGTACAGCTTCGTAGTCGTTGTTCTGGTACCTCATTTTTTTGCGAAAAAACGAAAAAACTCACGAAGGGAAGACACGTTGCACACGCGTTGGGAACCGACACAGCGGCCGGGAACAAGCGTCATCACATTAACAGAGGAGCCAAATAGAAGGACCCATCCTTTCATGAAGGTTTGGTCGAACTATGGACCTTGGTCTGCATTTCTCAAGAATAGCTACCAGTTTTCACTCCTTCCTCCCCACACATTCAGACAAGGAAGCCCGCCCAAGATGTATTCTAGGATACACAGGGGGGGCTCCGCCTCATCCAGTTACATTTCTGTTAAGTCGAGATGGCGTTGTTCCTCATCTCTAAGAAACACGAACGGGTACCAAATCACTTGACAGACGCCCGTCTTCTTTTTTCCTGGACCTCGGCAGCTCTCTATTGTCTCTGGCGGTTAGCCATCCAAAACCGATCTACAAAACATACGCGGCTGAGAGCTCCACTCCTGGAGAGTTGCCCCGAAGATCCAAAGGGAAGCATGCAAAGTCTATTTAGTGTCCCACTGTTTTGGCTCTACTCAAGAAAGAAAAAGGAGACAACTCCAAGGGCTCTTTCACGGTGGCACAGCAAATGAAACTCCAGAGGATGAGGCAACGCCGGGCAGAGAACACGCCACACTTATCTACGCTGACAACACTTTGCAGCTCTTCTTTCAAGCGCGAAAACAATAGAACTCAGAGAACCTTTGACTTGCGGCGAAAAGCGGGCGGCCGCAAGAATTAAGCAAGCTTTCTGTTTTCATCGAAATGGAATCGGTGCCTCTGGGCTGCTCCCGGCTCAACTCCGCCGAATCAAAAAGCGGTCTCTGAATGTAGATGCCTGTTATCACTATGGTCATCCCCCCCCCCCCCCCCCCTCATATACACCGCTCCTATTTTACCTCAAGACAGGGTTCTTCCCTGCATGTATGCACGTATGAATGTATATACTTCGCGTACCGCTAATGTGTAGAGTTGCTTTCATGGTTTGGCAGCACTTCTTGATTCCGCGCACGACGAACTCAAAGCCACGCACAAGCGAGACATTGACGGTATTGCCACGAATTTCGATGCGCCCACGTGCCAGTCAAAGGGCGACGATAGACCGTTGCCGGTCTCCCGTGCAACCACGGAGTTCGTGCCTGTTTCTGTCTTGGTGGAGAACTACGAGGAATTCTTAGCACACCATGCGTTTAAAAACAAGAAGTTGCTTTGTGAAGAGCTCGTTGCCTCTCCTCTTCTTCCACTTTCTGCTCTCGTTTTCTCGGTCGGTATTTGTCCGTGTCGGTTCACCTGCCTTATACAGTTACCAGTTCTCCATGCAGAAGAGCTGCATTGTGCGCGACACTCTGCACTGCCGCTACCAACAGTCTTTGCGTCTTCGCAAATCTCACAGTGCGTCACTGCACTACCATTTCCACCGGACGGTGTCAGGAATTCTGCGCTTGCCGCACCCCGCAAACAAGACGCGTTTACGACCTGCGAGGCGAAAAGTCCAATGGCGTTTTAGCTGGCACCATTCAAATGTGCACAGACGTGCATGCTTCGACATACAGACTTATATATATGTGGATCCTTCCTTGGACTGTGCGGACTGGACCATGGAAGCTGCACGGTGAGGCTGGGTTTCATGTGCGTTGCGGTAGCGTCACAACAAAGTTACACCGGCCTGCCTACGGAGGCGTCGGTTGGTTGTTCGTGGCCCCGCTGGTCCACACGGATAGGCGGCAGGTGGAGGAACCGAATGCAGAAAACACAGTTTGCACATGCGCAGCGAATGCGCGGCGACCTCGAGGTCCATTCTGTCCAGGCTACACATCCGACATCCGGCTGCTTCATTCGACTTCCGGCCGCCTTTCCAAAATACGCCCGTCCCGTTCGCTATCGCACCTCGTTCTCTCAAGCAGCCTTCCCCCTCAACAACACAGTGTGGGAAATTGACAAGTTTCCAACCTCTTGTTTGCTTCGCAGAGTCCCTCTTTTCAGTGGCGCTGCTGTGCATGCACGTGACAGCGCTCGACTGGATTTATTTCTGGCGTCACTAAACGTCCGAGCCCTCGCCACAGAGCCTGGACAGCTATGCGTTCTTCGCTGTCTGGCGTCACGCGCAAAACTGGCTGCTCGAGTGTCTGGCTCTCTCTCGTCTACACTTTCTGCTTTCTCGGGAACCCGCGTCTGTCAACGAACGACGCCCATGCTCAGCTGGTCATGTCTGGGAAGCACTCCGCGACGGTCTTGTTGTGCTTGTTCGTTGCATGCTCGTTCAGCTGCGCCACGCTCTGCGTTTTCATAAACGGCTGCATGCAGATCTGAAGAAAAAAAGCAGAAACGGAGCGGAAGAGAGCTGAGCATCGCTTTTCGCAGAAAAGCATTGTCACGAGGGTGTGATCCCGGCAGCAGTGAAACACCGACTTCGATGCACGAGAAGACTAACGGAGCCCCTGATAAACAGAAAAAACGGAACCTAGACGCGCCGCTCGCGAGAACAGTCAACTCCAAAAGGAGACACAGCGACACAAAAAACTGAAGACATCTCGATCCTCCTCCCCAGGAAATCCCAACGAAAATGAGAAACACGTGACCATGTATACCAATCTAGTTGTGGATTTCGCCTTAGTCTATGTACATTTGCGTAACTGTGTACTTTGAAAGGGCGATAGGAAGGTGACGAACAGTGTGTTTTTCCCCTTTTTTTGGACTGGACGAAACTCTACCTCGGAGACTTTCCAGGTTCACGCTCTGGTTGATTCTACTGGTGTGGAAAACAACACAACTGCTGGGCTTTTAAGCCTCCTGAATACTCGCAAGCACACAAAGACCTCGACTCCCATCTGTCAACCGCTTTCTCGCAAAAAGAGAGAACGTACTTTGCACTTGATGGACATGGCTGCCTGGTTCGACTTCAACTGCGACTTCGGCTCTTTCGTCTTGGCCTCGTCTGCGCGAGCGCGCGCAGTGTTTTTCTTCTGCGAAAATCCAGGAAGAAAAGCGAAACACAGGCGACACCTCGCGCGTTTTTTTGGAGACGAGAGCGAAGAAACGTGCCTTCAGACGATCTTTCTTGGAAGCTGTTACACCTTCCGGAGAGGACTTGGAACCCCTTTTCGCCGAGCGTCGCTGTTCCTCAATCCCTTACACGCAACTACCAAACAAAAGATATTCAACCGTTCCCGCTTCAGTTCACACTGAGTTGCTGAAGAAAAAACCAAACGAAAAAAAGGACTGTTTTTTAACGCCTCCCTCTAAATCTGTGCGTTTCAATCTTTTCAACTGCGATTCATTTAACGCCGTACTGCAAAGCGTGGTGACTGCGTCAATCCTTCCACACATCTGCATCCACATGTGTCAAACAGTTGCATTCAAATGCAGATATCCCCTATATCTATCTATCTATCTATCTACCTATCTATATGCTTCCTATATATATATATATATATATATATATATATGCATGCGTAGATTTATCATGGTAAATGTGGAGACACGCACGGCGACGCGTCTTGTTGAGAGATTCCGTTCCAATGGAAGGATCATTCCTTTCTCGTTGGCAGAGACTCCGGACCATTTGTTCTCGGACTTACGCATGCATTGCTTCCCTTTCCCATCTTGACGAACTGCTGGTTTCCGTTAGCACAGACGTGTCCTCGCCCCTCGCGTACACCTGAGCGCGTAGCGAGGCGCATGCGTTTAACGACGCTTCAGCGATTGCAACAGAGGCCGAAGCCGAAGTGAGGCAGATCTGCGTAAAACAGACAGGCTGTCGTTCGGCGACACCAGTGCCGCAGCGGACGGTGGATAGGTTACCACGCGAAGGCGCGCAATTTGCACATAACAGGCCTCGACCACACGCGACCGAGTTGGTCTTCTCCGAGGGGCTCCGCGTTCAGCGAAACAGCGACAAGGCGGGAGACGAAAGCGTCGTTCTTTCGGAGCACAGCGAGCGGCAGTCGCGGAAAACGCAAAGACGTTCTGGAGAAGATGACCAATCCGCGGAGAGTGACAAGTGGAGAAGGAGAAGGAGCTGAGGAACGCGCGAGGGCGGCGAACGGGAAGAACGGGAGGAAAGCGAAGTTTTGCCACTGCGTGGACGAGCGGGAATACCGAGGCGGCTGTCAAAGGCAATGAAAACCTGCGTCACTCTGTTCACATCCCGGCGGCTCTCGTCGCTTCACGACCTGAACTCCACCACACGACAATGAAGACCGTTTCTTCTTCCCAATGATCGCCGCTCCGAGCCGTTTCTCGTTCTGTTGCTGCGAGAGAGGAGAGAAGACTGCGAGCAAACCTGGAAATCGGCGATTTCACCACATCGGCGTATACTCGACCACAACTCCGCGACGTCACTGTGCATGCACAGTGGGGTCGCCAACTTTTTTCTCTGCTCTCCCAGCAACAGCCGTTGTGGAGGAGCGGAGAGAGGCTCGAAAAAGCGGGATGAAAAGGAGGAAAAGGACGAGACAGGAAAGCGGTGAGTGTGCAGGGAGACGCTGAAGAGGAACTAGGCTTTTTTAAAGCGAAGAGCGGATGAGTTCAGCAGAAGTTGCCGTTGGAGGAAGAAGAAAAGATGCTGCGTGCATGTGCGACACGGGGGAGGCGTTTGCGCGGCTAACACTGCGAAACAGTTCGCCGTTTCTGTGGGCGGGAGATGTGAGGCGACTCTTTCGCGAGAAAAGTGAAGACGAAAGACAAAGGAAACGAGAGAGATCTGAGAGGAGAGAGGCGACGCGTGTGAAGAAGCACGGATTTCTGTTCCACTGTCTTGTTTCCTTTTCTTCTCGCAATTACAAGTGGAGGTGTGGAACGAATATTCCTGTCTTTTCAAAATAGCTCACATGTCCTGACCACCCTTCACTTTCTTTTTGTCTGAAAGAAAAGGAACTTGGTGTTGGACTTGGTTGCTCTTTCTTTTCGCAGCATTTCCAAGTGAAGTTACGCTTCTGGATCACCAGCAGTCGTTTTCCGGCCGCCTACTCGGAACGAAAAAAGAACTGTCTCTCCCACCTCTTCGGGTCTACCTCGTCTTTTGTTGTTCACTTCTTTGCTTCCCTTTTCCTCGCGACGCAGGTGCTGACAGGCACTACAGCTGCGAGTTCCACGAGCCGTCGTTCCATCGCGATTCCTCCTTTTTCCCCGTGAAAAACGGTCGACCGGTCCTTCATCCGACGGAACGCCCTCGATTCCTTCCACTTGAAACGCCCGTGCCGTTTTCCCTTCCCTTGTCTGTTCTGTGCGCAAAGGTTCCGATTTCACCTGTCTCTCTCAAAAGGCGTGTGCAGCGGAAGCTGTCCTCCCGAGACTCCGCCCTTCCTCTTTCGTCTCGTGTTTGCCCTCGACCCCATTTTCGTCTTTGCGCCTGACACGGAACCCCAAGTGTCCTTCGCTTTCCCTGTTCAATCCGGGTCTTTCTCGCCCCTCCGCGTTTCCACGTCTTTCTCTTGCAACAATGCCGGGCGTTATGGGCAAGGCTGGTCCCGCGGCGGACTTGCGCCGCTTCATGGAGAAGCGCCTCGACGGTAAGGACATTTCGAAGTCGAAAAAGCGCACACTCGGGACGCAAGTCCCTCGCAGCAACTGCCGTCTTCTTTTCCGCTTCTGGTTCTTCTCGGACTCTCGGGGGCCCTCTGCTCCTCTCTCTTCTCTCGTAAAACCCCGAGTGTCCCCGGTGGTGGAGAAACCGTGAGTCTCTACGCTGTTCTCTGGGTCATCTGTCTTTTCCTTCCTCATTCGCTTCGTTTCGCCAGGCTGCCGAGTCTCTCTATTTCTCTTTCCTGGGTATTTCTTCGGCTTCGATACCCGCTCCAGCAGGATGTGCGGCCGGCCCTTTGCATGCGTCCTTTGCGGCTCGTCCTCCATAAAAACAAAAGCCCTCTCTGCACCTTTTTGGATACCCTCCAACACTCTGTCTGCGCCGTTGCGAATCCGCGTTTCCTGTTCCTCTCTGTCTCTTTTTCGGTGTCACCCGCGCAGTTTGCGTGCAGCCCGCTGCGTTGCAAACATGTGTGAACTGCGGCATGGCGTGCGGCATTCCTGCGCGTTCCCTCCCCGGCGTTTTCGAAGCTGTTTCTGTTTTCATTTCTCGCCTGCTCGATCTCTCGCCCTGTAAACAAGTCAGGGATCTGTCCTGTCTCCTTGCTCTGCTGTCTCCTTCGCAGTCCACTTGAGCGGCGGGCGCCGCGTCGTCGGCGTGCTGCGAGGCTACGACACCTTCATGAACATCGTGCTAGAGAACACCGTCGAGGTGAAGGGGAACCCCGCAAACCCCGCCAACAGCGGAGGCACCGAAACGAACGAAATCGGCTTCGTCGTCGTTCGCGGAAACTCGATCCTGTACTGGGAGTGTCTTGACAAAGTCCGGACGTGGTGAGTGCCGAACAGCAGAGAGAGGAGACAGAGCTGCAGAGAGAGGACAGAGATACAATAGCCAGAAGAGATCGATTCTTTACACGGGATTTGTTGACGGAGGGTTCGAGGGTGACGTATGTCTGGGACTGTTTTAGAGCGAAGAGGCGGAAACACGAGAGGCGGGAGACGAAAAGATGGAAAGAGAAGAGGAAAAAGCTCGGGGTGGGGGGTGGGGGGGGGGGGGGGAAAGGGCGAGAGCAAACCTGTCCCAGATTCTATTTTTCACCGGCGATTCCTTTTTTCTGTCTGCAGAGTGGACAAGGATTTTTTCAAGTTTCTTCAATCGGCTTCAGACGAATGTTCGATCTTGGCACTGAAAGCCGTCTCGGCACACTGGAAAGGAAACACGAGCGACCACGTCCTCTTCGCAAAAGAGGAGACTGTGCGGATAGCTCGGGGAACTCACGTGTATGTACACCCCCCCGGGCACCGCCACAGTGGGTGCGGACGCTTGGCGGGACTCCGAGTAGTCTTTATCCCATTTGAGTGCTTTCGGTTTCTCTTTCCCTTGCTTTATTTGCAAGCGAAAAGCGATTTCCGCTCTGCTTCTTGTGTGAATGTGCATGGGAGAGGAACGCCCTCCTGTGTTTTCCCGGAGTGTATAGAAGCTCGTTCTGTCTTGTTTTCTCTCGCGTGGCTCTTGGGCACACGTCCCTGTAGGTTTACCCCTCGCTCTCCGCCGTTGTCGTTTTCACTCGCCAGCATGGTCAATTTCAGCTGGTCAACAGTGATAAAAACGGCAAAAATTAAGCACCCACCTCTCGTTTCCTTGTCGGCGGTTAACTGAGTACATAGTAGGTCTCGGAGCCTACCAACAAGCCAAGTCTGCTCACTGCTGCACGCGCGACAGGAGCTATACGTCTGAAACAACTGCACAACTATAAAATTGAAAAGACCTATAGAGGCTCGTGTGTGCCCCCGCGGAAGCACACACGTGGTAAGGAAGGATGATATAGCTGGGATGACACATGTTGGTATGTTTGCCCATCTAAAAGTACCTGTGCACCCAGCGCACAGGCAACAGACCACAGCAGAAAGCCACAGAGCCACTGAGGTGCCGCATGAAGTGAAAAAACCTGTAAAACGCACATCAGTGTAGAGCAACCGTCTCGAAGCCAAGACGGCAACGGGGCGGGGGGTGGAGTCAAGGGTCGAAGCTCGACTGCTGGAGATCCAACACACACCGTCAAAGCATGGCGACAGAAACCGGGTACATACAGGAGCACACATCTCCCTTGCACTGCTCTCAGGCGACTGCTGCCTTAAGAAACACGACTCAGGAAGAGGCAAAGAAGGCTGCGGTAGGGGTCTGGCTGCACCGTCAGCCAGTTGGAAGGGAAACAGGTTTCTTTCGCGATTCATCAGCGGGCCAACGCAACCGCATTCTGGTGAACAATCCACCAGTGCTCAGCCATGGAGGGATCGGGAAGAACGACTCCTTGCACATGTCAGATACACGTGATTGACGCGTCAGGACCAGCAGCGTTCCTCCAGACATTTCTACTGCAAAACGTACGATTTCCAGGCTTTTTGGTTCAAGAGGGGGATTGTGCCCGGCATTTGAAAAGTTCTGTGAAGGCAAACGCCGGTGGATTCGATAGGATCAAGCATCGTTGAACGCCATCCTGCTGCCTTGGACGACGCGCACTGCAATTCCAGGTTCGAATAGAGAGACGTGGAGCAACAGGAGGAAATGCCTCGCATGACAAAGCGCGTGGACTGTCCACCAGCCATAGAAGCAGCCAAAGGTGAGAACGGGGCCCTCCCAGAAAGGACGTTCGTGAGGAAATCCTCGGCGCCCTCGAGATGTTTTGATTCAATTTAGGACCGCGCATACGCCGCAGCGCGGTGGACGCACCTCACTCTGCGGGTGTCGACTCAGTCTGAATACAGAAGCGTCGTAAAAGGACTCTGGGGAGGCTCCCAGACCCGGAAAGAACTCTTCAGAAAACAAATAAGAAACGTGACAGCAAGAAAGACTAGAGAGTGCAGAGCAAGTGAATTGTGATGTCGTTTGGCTGCCGCCAACCGTGATCAAAATTCCGCCACGAGCCAACCGCATCGAGATTTGGAACCGGCGTCGCCTGCGTTACAAGTTGACTCGGAAGATCTCGCCTGCGATACGGAGAGACCCAGGAGGAAAGAAAACCCCCAACTGTGCTTTAGAAGCGGAGACATCTCTTTTTTGACCGGATAGACAGGGAATAATAAGCTAACAGGAGCGGAAGTCAGGGATGGAGGCGAGATGAGAGGACTTGAGAGGTACAGAGTGTCTGTCCCTCTCACCCGCGAGACCATTTGAGTGGTTAGATTCGAGCAAAAAACGTACCCGCGTGGTACCCCCTGTAGTTACGCGAACAGAACGCCGAAGAGAAACGCGAAGTCATCTGGCCTGAGTTCCGCCGAGCACTTGCTTTTGAAAACAACACAGATCGAACCTTTCCATGACCCAATTTTCCATTTCTTCTTTTCGCTTTTGCCCGGCAACTCCTGGGAGGAAATCTGCGGGTCACTTGGCGACACACTCGAGACGAGTGAACGCTTGACTCACCAAGTCTCTCTTTCTGTGGAGACCAACAGGGAAGCAACAGAAAAAAGAACGGGGAAACGAGGGCACGTTTCGATTTTTTCGCATTTAAAAAGATTACTGAAGCAACTGACACATTTTCAGCGGCGCAGACGAGTTTTTCAACAGTGCTCTTCGCTCTTCGCGCGGAAATCTCAACACACGGAATCACAGCCACCTGTGGCTGCTCGCTTCTCACGGCGTCACACTGGGCTATCTTGTACAAATCACAAAACGGCGCCTCTTCCGTTGTGTTTTTCTTTTCTGTGGGCTCAGACTGGTCATGATCTTCCCGCCTCAGCTGTCTTGAAGCTTGCGTTCGTCTCGTTTGAGGTGGAGACACTGACCCTTGTAGAACAGCTGTTCCGAATATGGTACGATCCTGACGCACAAACCCGTGGTTCTCCTTCCGCAGGTCCACGCTGTTCCCCGTTCCTCGTTCTCTTTTTGTACGCCTATACAGAAGCTCCTTGGTTCATTCTTTTTCCCCATTTTTCTTCCAGTTTCAAAGGATACGCAGCATCTGCTCACTCCGGTCCGAATTCCATTCTCATCCAGCCTTGTCTTTTCCACGTTCTTCTCAGTCGTCTTAATCCTTTTTTCAGCGTTTGTTGCTTCACTTTCATCGCTCTTCGATATTGACTTCACCGCCTTCCCGCCCTGCCGGCACTTCTTCGCCTTTTTCTCCCCTACCTCATTCTGTTGTCTAGCCCCTGGCCGTCACCTGTGTTCTTATCCTCTGGCTGTCACCTGTGTTCTTATCCTCTGGCTGTCACCTGTGTTCTTATCCTCTGGCTGTCACCTGTGTTCTTATCCTCTGACTCTCCCTTGCTGACTTTCTCCTTCCCGTTCCCGCCTGGTCTTTGCCCAAGTCTGCATCGCCTCCCCTCACCCTCCTCTTCAGCTTCTTCTCCTGCGTCTTTTGTGCCCTCTTTTTTTCGTCGTCTGATTCGTGTTCTCTGTCTTCTTCTGCTTCTTTTCTGGGCGTTATGTTCCTTTTGCTTGGCTGTCTATGAAGTGACAGAGGAGGAGCTGAACATGACGGACAGGTGCTGGATTCCACACCTCACTGAGGTCTGGGGGGTTGCAGTTCCGGCAGGGCCGAAAGGCAGCTGCACGTATAAACTCGTTGAGGTCACGGACGACGGCACCGACCCGAGAAATTTAGAAGTCACTTTAGCCAAGTCTGATTTGGCCCAGGTCACCCCTATTACAGACTCGCGGTCCCTCGAAGGTAAGCTATATATACACATCTCGTAATGTAGCTCATAGGGATTTCTGCATTCATACGTACACCTGTGTAGATGGCTACACGCCTGGATGAATCTGTATATCTGGATAACTGCGATATATCAATCGGGAGGAACGGAGGCTGTGGTGCCGGAAGGCTCGTGACTCAATGTACAGAGGCGAAGAAAGACTCGCTGTTTCCACTGCCTTTTCCTCTGTTTTCCGCCTTCGCTCTCTCGGTTCAGGCGTCCCCAATGTATGCGTCCTGGGCGATGTTTCTGAGGCGTCTGTTCTCCATACAATCCGTGTCCGATACCGGAGAGACGAAATCTACACAAACGTGGGGCGCATTGTTCTCGCCCTCAATCCCTTTAAATATCTTCCGCTGTATGGCCCTGACTTTGTTCGGAATTATTTCGGAAGCGCACACGTATTCGACCTCCCGCCGCACCTCTTCCAGGTTTCTGCTGCCGCAGTCAAAGGTCTTTCAGAACGAGGGAAACCGCAGAGCACGCTGATCACAGGCGAATCAGGTCTGCATGCTCCAGAAAATTACCACTCTGTACACGTTTGTGTATTGGGGTCTATCCTTGTATTCGCCTGCCAATGGCGCATAGCCACACACTTAAATCTCTCCATACAACCACGAATATCCATTTATGCACGCACATCTCCGTATCTCTCACTCTCTCTCTATCTGTATATCTATGAATTGTCAATTTGGCCTCTTATCCGCTTCTCTTCTCCACCCATTTTCAGCCTTTCCTCCCCCATGTTCTCTTTCCAACTGAGTTCGTCTTTCTCGTCTCCGTGTCCTTTCTGCTTCTTCCGGCCAATTACCCCTTTTTCTCCCCTGTACCTCACGCTCTCCCTTAGGCGCTGGCAAGACCGAATCCACAAAGTTGATTCTTCAGTTTCTCGCCGACGTGAGCGAGATCTCGTCGTCGGCTTCGTCCTCATTCAAGCTCCCTTCTGGCACTCGTTTAGTGGCAGGTGTCGGCCAAAGGAACACAAGCAGCATCCAGAAGGATCGAGGACCTGGCGGAGCTGTAGGAGACAGCACTCTTCCGTCCTCAGCAGCCGGGGCTGGAAGCCAAGGGCGAGAGGCGGCATCTCTTCAACAGAGAATTTTGGAGATCAGCCCAGTCCTGGAGAGCTTCGGAAATGCGTCAACGAGCAGAAACCCCAACTCCAGTCGATTTGGAAAGTGGATTGAAGTTTATTTTGGGGACAAATTGAAGGTCCTAGGTAAGAGTACGAACAGGAACCATAGTCTGCGAAGACTCGCGCAGAAACAGCACAGAAAAAAACCTCCACAAAGTAAAACTCCTGTGCGGCGGTGCGTAGACATCGAGAGGAAGCATTGACCCTCAAACCGATCTTCACGATGAACTGACGTGTCTTTCGAACCGCACGTTGATCCGTTCCGCATGCGTGTCTTGAAAATGGATGTTAGGTAGCTCTGAAGAACGAGGCAAGGCTACTATGAAGGGCTCTTTCGGAAGCGAACACAGGCACCGACCTGACTGTTTTCCCGCGTTGTCGACTTTCGTCGTCGCAGTGATTGCCTCACTTTTTCCGAGTGCATGGTCTTGTCTATCCATTACCTGCTCCTTCATTTTCTTTTACTGTTTTCAAGGCTTTTCTCCTTCGTCGTCTGTTCCTCACCCGTCTCGTTTGCCCTTTTGCCTGGCGTCCTGTGCCTTCGTTTAGGCGCCAGTATTACCTCGTACCTTCTCGAGCTTCCACGTGTGACCCGCCACATAGCCGGAGAGAGAAGCTACCATGTCTTTTACCAACTCGTTCACGGTTTAAATACTTCTGACCTTGTCGGCGTGGCTGCTGCGTACCGCCTGAAAACCGATCCGCTGGCCTTCACCTATCTGACACCTCAAGAACAAGCTGTGAAGACCAACGATGGGAAATCAGGAACCGGAGCTCCGTCACCGCCCCATCCTGAAGGTGAGGAGAAACAGGAAAGTGTCGAAATGGATATATCGTGCGCAAAAGGCACGAAGGGGCCGAACGAAGGGGAACGAGAAGGAACCACAATGCTTTTCCGTGTTCTCCTCCGTACATCCTCAACAGCGAGTTGTGAGCATAGGAGGCACATACGGACAAAGTGACTCCACCAGAGCCGTTTTCGTGAGGCCATCAGAGTCAAGAACGGAATTTGAGACGCTGAAACATAAGATACGGAGGAACGAAAAGGAAAAGGACTTTCACCTCTCTTCTTTGGTTACCTCAACAACGTTGCATGCTCTATTTCGTTTCTCTGCCGCCTTTTCGCCTGTGAGGAGCCCACCGGTTCACATGTTGAATGCACATGATCTGTACTATGCCTCGCCAGTTTCTGCCTCCACCTTTTTCTGGTTTTTCCAGTTGATGATCTCGCCGGCTTCTCCGAGTTGAAACGTGCCCTGCTAATCCTGGGCTTCAGTCCATCGACTCAGAACGCCATTTTTTCTATTGTGGCGGCGATTCTTCATCTTGGCAACGTCACCTTCGCGCCCGTACGCATCCACCCTGCCTGCATTTCTCTGCCGGTCCCGTCACTGGCAGAAGAGCTCTCTAGTCAGGCCTTTGCGCGTTTCCTCGTCGGCTCCTCGCATCCTGAGGCTGTAGCAGGTCTCAAGGGTTGGTCTGTTCGCCCAAATGGATCGAGCAATTCTAGTGGTATCTGCAGTGGATGGACGCAGCTTAAAAAACTAATACTGACGTCTAAGTTTAAAACGTATCGTTTTTTTTCCAACTTTACATCAACAAATTGCAGTTTATGTTCCGAGGGCAGAGTTTTCTTCTCCGAGTGGTGATTTCGCCTTGTCTCCTGCGCTTTTGTCCAGGAACCGCTCTGCCACGTTTGCTTCCTGCCGGTCAAAACGCCTGTTACCCTGTGAATTCCTTTGTTTCCCTCATGTCCGTTTTCAAGCTCTTCTGCTTCGCAACGGAGGCTTCTCTTTTCCATTCTTTGCTGACATCAGGAAGCAGGAGGAGAAAAGTGCGCTGTGGCGGGAAACACCCGCGATCACCTCAATGCAGCGAGCGAACTTTTGGGTCTCGACAGCCCCGTGAGTGTCCCCTTCGGTGGAAAAGGTTTGAGGCTTGGAACCAATCAAAACGTCCCTTTACCTTTTTCTTTTACGTACACTTTTCTCTGCGTTTCAATATAAATAGGTACATATATATATCCATATATTTATACACATGTCTATTTGTACACGAGCTGCTTTTACATACGAGACACCCGGGACAACGAAATCGCACACAAGGGATGCATTCCAACCCCCCCAAGCCCACGCGAACTAATCAAACACGCTTGACCCCATCCATATTTACCTAGAAATAACCGTACGTATGTATATCTACGGCTGAATGCATTTTCATATACATCTGGACATATATATATATATATATATAT
This sequence comes from Neospora caninum Liverpool, assembly GCF_000208865.1. Taxonomy (NCBI): domain Eukaryota; phylum Apicomplexa; class Conoidasida; order Eucoccidiorida; family Sarcocystidae; genus Neospora; species Neospora caninum. The sequence continues at coordinate 3,976,421 of NC_018397.1, read as the reverse complement.
ATATATATATATATACATATATGCATATATATGCAAGGTCCCTTACAGATAAAGTATGTGTGTGGCAGTTACAGAACGCTCTAACCATTTTTAAGTTTTCCGTATCCGTTACTCTTTCGTTCAGAGAGTGGAGGGTGCACTGACGAGCCGTAAGATGAAGACGGGAAATGAGAGCATTCTGATTCCTCTCAAGGCTGACCAAGCTGACGCTGCTCGCGATAGTTTCGCAAAGCTGGTTTACGGATACCTCTTCAACTGGCTTATTGCGCAAATCAATGGGAGCCTGGCCCCCTCTGGAGGAAAGGATTTCGATGTCAGTGAGACGACAGGGCGACGACTAGGAACGAGGAGACAGAGAACATATGGAACACAGAAGAGGACACCCGCGAGAAAGGGACGATGCTAAAAAGCAACAAACAGTTCACTGGTGCACATCTACGGATGCAACATGCGTCCACCGTTGCTATTTTAGCTAAATCAATCTGGATCTATGTTGCCCACACAGAGAGGTGAACATTAAGATGCATTTAGCGGGTTAGGTTCTGAGTAGATGTACATGTGAACAGAGAAACTCATGAGTCAATGCTTTCTGCAGAAACGAATAAAGTTAAACAGTCCTGGAGCTTTGAAATTCGCAAGGCCACAACAGCGAGATTTAGGCGACCCGAAGGTTGACTATCAATTCAGAAAATGCACATTCTCAAACATCCGCGTGAATGCCCGAAAAACACGTGTGTCTGTGTGTCGAAGCGTATACCGATATATATACATGTATATTTTATTCGTATATGCATGTGTCGTTGTGTAGATCATAGGCTATCGGAATATGCACGTGCAATTCACCATATGGAATATTTCTTTGTCGGCCTTCTTTTCAGTTTAACCGTTACGTGGGGTTGCTGGACATTGCTGGCTTCGAGAGCTTTCGCGTGAACGGATTTGAGCAGCTCTGTATCAATCTCTCGAATGAAGAGCTGCAACATCATTTCAATGCAGACATTTTCCTCAACGAAATCAGCGACTACGAGGAGGATGGACTGAAGGGGGTCTCGATTACCTACGAAGACAATGCAGATGTGTTGTCACTAATTGCGGGAAAAGGAGGTAAGAAAGCAGCCTCTATCTGGACGTTTTGCAGGCCCAGAGAACGACGTTCTGGTTCGCAGCTATCGCCTGCCTCGACATGGTCTCACCGGTGAGCCGGAGGGAAACCAGTGACCGTGAGAAGGCTTCGACTGCAGACACGGCCACCTTTGGTTTCACCTGCTTCTTGTTTTCTCAGGTGTCATTGCGACTCTCGATGAAGAGGTTTTTGTTCCCAGGGGCTCTGACCAGGGCTTCCTCAACAAACTGAACAAGGCTCACACGAACAACAAACGCTACATTGAAAATAAGTAGGAATGCGCCAGTTTTCTGTCACGGCAACGCCTGATGGGTGTACGGTCTTTCTTCCTCCGATGCATCAAATCCGGGGCACAGGCAACGAAGGGAGAACAACTTTCTTATCAAAGAAACGTAAATGACATTTGTCGGCTGCAGACACATACACCTATGTAATCGTATGTACAGGTCTACGTACGTGGATATGTATGCTCATAAATACACACACATATATATATATATATATATACACGCATGCATATATTTGTATTTCTACACATAGTGTTTTTCGCTTCGTTTACGCGGTGGAAGAAGGCCATCTCCCCCTTTCGTTTTGGTCCGTCACGCGCTTCCCGGCTTTTCCTCCGTTTCGGTTTGAATCTGTTTTTCCTTTCCTTTTGGATCCAGGGCTGCCACGTTCAAACGCCTTTCCTTTTCTTTTCGCCTTTTCCTCCCATCAGAATAAAAGGGTCAATGGCCTTCGGCATTCGGCATTACGCGGGAGATGTGACGTACACCGTCTCCGGCTGGCTCGTGAAAGATCAAAATGTGCCTCCTCAGGAGGCAGCTGAATGCCTTCTGACGTCCGAAAATCCAATTGTCAAGGCAGTCGTGGAGACGGCTCCAGGCGATACTCAAAAACGAAGCCAGGGAGGAAAGAGTACTGTAGGTCGGTCTTCTTGTGGCGATAACGAACAGAGAGAGAAGATGAAGACTGCCCTGATCCCTACAAAAAACGATTTGTGAAGCGGGCAAGCAGGACGCCCGAGTTCATGCGCCTGCAAGAGAAAACGAGCGAGGAAAAAACCTTTCTGCCGGCCCTGTTCTGGTCTTTCCACGTGTTGCGTCTTGCCATTATCTGTGTCTGTTTATCGCCCCCCCCTCCTCGTTTCATCTCCCGTTCTCAATGAATGTGCAGGATCCGTATTCAAGAAGCAACTCAGTGAGCTGATGGCGAAGATAAATGGAACCGACAGCCACTACATTCGGTGCATCAAGCCGAACCCCGTTCACAAGCCCAGAGGGATTCACTCGAGCCAGATTTTGAGTCAGCTCGTCTGCTCAGGTGGGCAAAGAGAGGAAAACGACAGACATACCACGACACGAAGACAAACAGCCGCTCCCGACAGTCACCGGAAAAGAACGAGATTCTCAGGATAAAGAAAATTGTGTCTCTGGCTCCTCAAAATGTACGAGCACATCCAGCAGACCACATATGTAGATATATACACCATATTTAGTACACGCGAACAGGTATATGATTTTAAATCTTCACTGCATCTCTTTTTTCCCCCATCTCTATTTGCGCGCATGTCCTCTTCTAATGTACACGTTTCGACCTTGTCGCCTGGCTCCTATCTCTCAATGCTGTTATCTCTTTGCTATCTTTCCTCTCGCCGTTCTCTGTGTGCCTCTTCCTCTCGTGCTCCTCTTCGCCGGTCACTGCAGGCGTCATGGAAGCGATTCGCATTCGCAAGTCAGGGTTCGCCCTTCGTCTCTTACACCAGGACTTCGTGGACCGCTACCGGCTCGTGTTGGGCTCCAGAGCTGCTGCAGGCCTCCGCGCCCTTGACACAACAAGTGCGGCCCGGCAGCTGGTGAGCGGGTTCATTCTTTTCACTTCTCGTTTTCAGCCGTTCTCATGTCCTGCGTTTATTACACACGGTGGTATTCGGGCATTTAGATGGCTGACCATGCCACGAAAAACAACCAGCTTGCGGCACAGAAACACTGTGTTTGTGTAAGCGCGCAGATGCTTATACTGCATGTGCTACCATGCTTGCTTGCACGTGTCCTTATGCATGCATGTGCGCATGTGTGCGTGCTCATCGATGCCTTCCGGCAAAGGCATGCACAGTTGATGTTTGTAGACAGAAATATGAATATATTTTCTACATAGAAACGCGAATGTGTATGTGTAAATAGATGGATGCACGTATACAGGTATGTTATATGTATGCCGGTGGACAAGTTCTTGGTTACATATCGTCGTTTTTTTCTGTGTCTGGTGAAAGGAATCTTTATCGAGATTACCTCATGCGGAGCCTTGTGCTTTAAGTCTCGTCTCTTTTCTTGCACTCGACTTTCGTCCCTTCTCTGCTTCCGATTGTATCCACACGTCCTTCCTTTCTTCGTCCTGCACATGAAGTAGTCAGAGATCTTTCGACGGCGTTTGTACATACCATGACCCTTTTTTCTTTCTCTACCTTTTCCCCTTTTGCTGCTTTATGCACACTTATGAAGGTAACCCAACTGATCGCTGCGAAGGGAATTTCCCAGGAGGAATGTCTCGTAGGCCAGACCAAGGTGTTTGCCAAGTCAAATGTGCAGGATTTCCTCGAACACGCGCGGTACGGGTGACGAACGTTCACCATGCAGTTTTCACGGCTTGGATACATCCACGCACCGCTCGTGTACAAGCCTACATACTTACCTACGGACGTACATATTCGGCAGGACGCATACACACACACACGTTGCGTGCAAAAATATATTCAAGCCGCTGCTCCCATATATATTCATGTATCTATCTATATATGCATATCCGTGTGCATGCAGCTAAAAAACATCCTTCAGCCAGTGTCGACGGCGGTGCTGTGATGCTTCTGGGTCCTGATTTCCTTTCCCCACGGAGTCGCGCCTACGTTTTGATGGCCACTTGCTGTCATCCGTGTGGAGACGTGTGACGTTCGCGGTGCTCGCTGCTTCTGTTTTTTCTGGAGCCGAATTGATCTGGTTTTGATTGTTCAGAAAAGACTATCGCCTTGACTCAACGGCGATTCTTTCTTTCCCGTCTGGGTACATCCCAACCTGCGGGTGCAGTGCCGGACCCGCTTCCGCAGTCTGACGTTTCAATTGGATCTCCGCTTTTGTTTTTTCGTAAATGGAACTCCTCAGTGGTCAGGCGGACCCTTCGCACTAAAACGCTCCCACGGCAATCTCTTGGAAATTTCTGCGTTTTTTGCTGTCCCTGACTTCCAGCGAAGAGGCTCTTGTCGAGCCCGTCATTCTCATCCAGGCTGTCTATCGAGGCTACAGATCCCGCCAGCAGTGCCGAGTTCTGTTTGAGGTGTATGGGCGGCTGAAGGTGTTTCTTTCGGCATGCTCAGAGGCATCGAAGCGCGGAGGCTACTTGACAACAGAACCCGTTTTTCCCGATGCCCCGACCCCTCAGCTCCTTCAGAAAAAGTAAAGGGAAAGGAACTAGACGCGTTCCGTTCGATAGCCGAACTGGCGGGGAATACTAGATGTTCACGAAGATGAGCAGACGCACTTCATCCTCCCGGTTTCTTCAGCAAAAGGTCGCGAGCAGAGACGAAGTTTTCTCGCTTAAAACCTCGGGACAGCGAAACCTCAGGAGCTGCAATTTATTCCTCAGATTCATGCATATCGGAACTATTTATGTCAAGCCTACTGGGACACCGGAAGGATATATCACAATCATGTGCATTCTTGCTTCGCACACGAAACGACGGCGTAGGGTTAGAGATATGCACTGCCAACGACCGTCGAGATAAGGAGCGAGTGACTCGCCTACTGTCGAGAGTCTGGAACAGGACAACAAGGACAAGAGGGAAAGGAGAAACGAGAAACGGGAAACGAAACAGACGCTTGGCAGGTGATGTGAGGAGAAAACATCAAGAAGAGAGGAAAAAGAAGACAAACAAGTACGGCAGTGGCGCTTGGAATGCAAGCAGCGTTTCGTGCCTGCATGCCTTTGCAAATTCTTTTCAGATCCATTTTGCTGGGAGATTTAATTTCACAGCTCGAAGCCCTTGATCCTTCACTTCAACCGAGCTGCCTGCCGACCGTCTCGAAGTACCACGTTCGGATGACTCTGGAGGCGTCGCTCTCCCTGTACGTCTCTTTTTCAGCAACTCTCCAGTTTTCTCTTCTTCGTCTGCAAGTCTTCCTTCCGTTCGTGACAGACCCTCACATTCCTGTCAGACTTCGCGTTTTGTGTCCTTTCTTCTTCCCCCTTCCCGTTAGTTGCCGCATGATTTCTTCTGCATGATTCCTGCCGCTGACCTCGAACGCCGTCGCTGCTGCTGGGTCCCTTGCCTCCCCCATTCCACACCTATCAGCACTTGCACATACACATTTATACCTATTTATATCTATTTCTATATTCATTTATATTTTTGTGCACCTATCTGTATATCTGCACGTATACAGCAAGGCTTGGGTTCTTAGGACAGCGGGAGGATCAGCTCCATGTGTCTGCTTAAGATGAAGGCAAAGGACCTTCTGAAGAGGCCATTCCATCGTGAAGTGTCTCTCGGTTCCTGCAAAAAGAGTTCCGTCCTTTTTCTTCCCTCAGGGAACTTGAACGTCTGTTGGCACTCACAGACGTGCAGGGCGCTGATGGCGCGTGTGACGCACTCTCAATGCTACGCGCGACTGTGCTAAAAGCGGAAAGTAAACAAATTTGCGGACCTCTCGTTACCGAGGTAGGCAAGCGAGATACACGCAAATGAACAGCTGGTGGAGAGGACACCAGCAATACCTCTAGATACGTACATATGCACATCTGCCTATCGATCTATCCGTACCTATGTTTATGTATATGTATCTCAGGGGGTCGATGCGTATATATATATATATATATATATATGTATACATATAGGAATCTATGCCATGTCGGCACTTGTAGGAGGTATTTGCGCGGGATATCAATGTGGCACAGTATAGCGACAGATTCATAGTTCCGTGAGGCGGGCTGTTGATTCATGCGGACATGAAGATAGAGAGAGGAGACCAGGAAGAGAGAGAAATACGCGTGTGGGCTACCCCTCTCCGGTGCCTTGTGCTTGATGGTTTTAAAATCGTAAGGGTCTCTCAATAATTAGCTGAGCGCTGGAACGACACGCATGTCAGTCGATTACCAGTTCATGCTGCTTTGTGTGTGTTCCATTGCGTGTGGGCTCTCCAACGATTCCCCCCTCTGGCTCTTGGATGGGCCCTGGTTCCCGAAAGGCTTCTGTTTTCTGTGTCTTTTCGACTTTCCAATTCCAGGCACGAGAGCGGTGGAGTCGACTGGAGGCCGAAACCAACCTCGGAGACTCGCTCGACCAGGCTCTGCACGCGAACGACAAAACAAATGTGGCCCTGTGGGTAAAGGAGGCAAGACAGCTCGAGGTAGGGCGTGGTGCTTTGATTGAACACGAGAACGAGACTCAACAAGAGGCGACAGGCGCTTCCTGCGTCTTTAGAATATTCTGCCTTCAGTCGTTTCTTTCCTCTTGTGTGCGCTTTTAAAAGAGTGTGAAGGGTGTGACCTCACATGCGAAAAAGACAAAACGCGATTCCACGAGACGCGAAGAAAGCCCGCGGCGTCAACGTGAACCGGAAGAAACGAGACCGGATGAGAGACCGAAAGCGCTTCGCTGCTTCTCCGCTTCGTTCGTATTGCAAGAGTCTCGACGGGTTCTCTCTTCTGCATTTCATACTGTTTTCGACCCTCGAGTGCCTGCTGTCGGTCTACCGAGTCCTGCATTTGTCTGTGCACTCCGTGATCTTTGTGTGGTTTCCCGTACACATAGTCGAGGAAGCCGCTTGGCCGGAGTCATACAGAGCCTGTCTTGGCCGTGAGGTGAAACGAGAAAGAGAGAGGAAGAGAGAAAACGGGAGAGAAAGAGAGAAACGGGAGAGAAAGAGAGAGGAAGAAAGGAAGAGGGGAAGAGAGAGAAGGAGAGGAAAGTGGAGGAAGGGAGAGAAGGAGAGGAAAACAAGGGAAGAGAAAGAAGGAGAGGAAAACCGAGAGAGAGAGGGAAAGCGAGAGAGAGAGAACGAGAGGAAAGCGACTGATCCTCGCGACCGACTGAAAAACCTTCATCTCCCCATTGGTTTGCCGCTGTCAAAGCAGCGAGTTTTTTTCTGATTTTGCCGTCGGCTTCCTGCAGCGTACGACCACACCACCTCGCTTTTTCACGTCGTACCTCGCCTCGGTAGTTGCCGCATCTGAGGCATATCTGGCGCAGGACGCGCGAGAACAAGAGCGACTGCAGCGCGAGCGCGAAAAGGCAGAAGAGTCGCGGAAGGAAATGAAGGAAAGACAGCAGCAAGAGGTCCTGCTGATGGGAGCAGTCGAAGAGCGCAGAAGGAGCGATCGCCTCTCTTTACTCTCTGTTCCTTCAGATATCAAGAAGGCCAAGAGAGACCAAGAGGGTAATGCACGGAGAGAGCAGAACCGACGGGGCAAACTGATGGCGAGCGCAACGCATACATATGCATGACCATTCATATTCTTTATGTAGTCATACTATATATGCATAGCTAGCTACTATATTTACAGGTACACCAATACCGAGCTATTTTACAAATTCTCCCATTCATCCATATATATATATATATATATATATATATGCATATGGATATGCATGTATATAATCTATCAACGTCGCCACACACTGGCATATTTGTACTTACGGTCGACTACGTTAGCAGCTAGATCCAAGTTGCACAGGAGAGTGGAAGAATATATCAGCAGACCTCTGCTCAGATGGAGACGTGAAAAGCGTTGACAGAGTGAAAGAGAGTCTGAGGGAAGGTGCGTCTTTCCTGGACCCTTACCGACAGATGCACCGTGCCCATTAAGAGCGATGTGTTGCATGCACCCTTAGCAGGACGAAAGCCTGAAAGACAGAACTAGATGTCAACCCATAGGAAATCCCCGGCGTGTTGAACGGTCATTGTCTTCCAGTCTGTTCCATTTTCTGCTCTCATCATTCCCATTGCTTTTTCTCGTGTCTTGTTTTTCGTCTCGTTCTCTGTGGCTACCCGCACTCCGTCTCCTTATCTCTGCGGCCATCGTCTTCTCAGCCGTCTTAGCTCATCGAAGAGTTGAGACAGCAGAACCCCGCGGCCTGAGGATCGAGTACGAGGAGGAAGAGACCGTGTCCACGTCTGAGTCAGACTGGACTGACAGCAGTGAAGCGGAAAGCGAAGAGCCTCTGGAGGCGTATGGTTCGCTTCAAAGTAATCTTCTGCCAGCCTGTTACCCGCGTTTCTTCTATAGTAATGCATGTTAGCAGTGACAGTTATATCTATTAATTTCGTCATTCGCAGGTGCATGTGCAGATGTATGAGGATTTACTCAAAACATTCCCGTATATGTATGACCGTACTTTCTCTCTTCTTCGTTATCTCTCTCTCCATGTACACATCACGTGTATATGCACCACCGTGGCTGGGCAGCCCTTCCTGCCTGGATCGTTCTTCAGTAAATCACGTATAGAAAAGTCGAGTATGATCCATATATATATATATATATATATACATACATACATACCAGGCGTAACACGCATTCATCCAGTTACTAAACAGGTGCCAGGCGAACAAGAATCCGATCCGTGTATTCCGTGAGAGAAACGCATCTGCCTGCCCTCTCCCTCTGGGGACTTTCCTCTGATTCTTCGGCGTTTGATCCCGCGGGTGTCCCGTTGGCTCTCCTCTATGCTGCGTCTCCGTTGTGCTCCGCATGTGGGATCTCTTTTTATCACTTAGATGAAGAAGGTGGCGAAGCACTCACGTCGGCTTATCTTCGGAAATTCATGAAGGAAGTGGCCCGTGCGACTCGGGAATGCGACCCGAGTCAACTGGCGTTTTTTCTTGAACGCGCGAGAGAGGCGAATCTCGGCAAAGGCCCGCGAGAGCTACAGCTCGCTCGCGTGCAGTTGGAAAATTTGAATGACCCGGCATTCCTCAATTCGGAGTTGAAAGAAGCGGTTGTCGGCGTCACGTGGGGTGTCGCGACACAGGACGACGTCGTCAAGTTGCGGAACCTTGTTCAACAGGCGCAAGTGGTCCGGACAACCAGGAAACAGAACGGAGATTTCCGGAAGGGCGGCCGCGTCCCACCCCACGGGACCATCGACCCGACGGTGTTGTCTTCTGCAATGGCGACACTAGACGCTCTACGAAGAATGGAAGGCAGAGAGCGAGGAGCTTCTGGAAAGAACGGAAGCGGAGGAGGCCCCGGTGAGAGAGGCGAGAGAGCAGGCGGGCTGACCGCCTATCCGTTCGAGAGCTACCCCATGCTTCGGATTAACATGCGCATTCAGGAGACAAAGGTAAGAGAAAGAGAAGCAGGCGGACGTGCGCCACAGGAAAGAGGGGAGAGAAGTAAGGGGTGGAGCCGAATCCAGAAGAAAGACGGCTGTTCCTAGTTCACGGTGTGACAACTGGCCGTTGCTTCACCCCTGATGACATCTGCGTTCACGAAACAAAACCGAAGCGGAGAAGGAGGCGAGCAAAGAATCGCAGGGAAGAGCGCAACCATGGTTTGAGTGCGTCGTCCCCCCCCCCCCCCCTCCTCCCCCGTCACCTTCCTACAAGAAATCCCTCTTTCCTTTGCCTCCTAGATGTCCACCTTCTGTCTTTTTCTTTTCCGTGCCCGTTCTTTCTGTGCCTCTCTCGTTTCGTTCTCTTCCCCTCGATCTGTCCTTTTCCCTCTCGACATTCTATCGTCACCGCACCTCGCTCTTTCCACGTTTCCGGCAATTCTTCTTCCTCGTCTCCCCTTCGCTGACGATGTTTCATTTTTCTGTCTCGCTGCGTTGCGCAGAGCATGCGGAAGGCGGAGCGACTTGTGCTTCGGCGGGAGGAGCTTTTAAGTCACCAATCCGATCCTCTGGAAGAGCCGCTACTGGTTCTTCCGGATCATCATGCGGAGGTGGTGGCGTTGACGTGTTTTCGGTCTCTGTTAGGCGTTATGGGAGACCGTTTTTGCGTGGGCCGAAGTGCGCTGAGTGAAGAGATTTTGGTCTTGGGCAGAAACGCAGAAGATTTGCGAGACGAGATTTACTGCCAAATTCTGAAGCAGTTACAGAACAACCCATCTGCAGGAAGCACCATCGCGGGGCTTCGCATACTTCAGTCTTGCTGCCAGGCGTTTCCGCCTTCCGAGAGTCTGGAGCCTTACGTTCGCTACGCCTTGCAAAGCTTCCTCTCGAGCCTTTGCGCTCCGGGCGCAGATGGCAGCGGCGCAATTAAATTCCAACAAGAAGTTGAACAGGTTTGTCGGCAGGCCATCAAAGATTTAGAGCTGACGTGCGAGGGCCGGCGAGGAGGAAGGGAGACATGGGGCGAAGACCAAGGCGCTCCCCCGCGCGGAGGAGAGAAGCGCATGCACGTGCAGGTGAGACAGAGAGGAATCGAAACATGGGGCAAGAGAAGGCGAACAATCGAGACGGGGCAAAAGGGCAGGACAAAGGAAGAGAGCGAAACGCGAACCTGTGTCGGCTTCATCTTTTGATGCATGCCCTTCTCCAATCAACGCTGTGTGCCAGGTACGACTTGCAGATGGATCCAGTCGACGCTTGTCTCTTGAAGGCGACTGCCCTAGAGACCTCTGTCGGCGCCTTGTGAAGGACTTGAATCTGCTCGGCGCAGACTCGTGGGTAAGCAAGACAAAGAAGCCACCGAATCAGGCAGGAAGCCGAGGAACCGGAAGAGAACGGAAAACCCAAATCCAACCAACAGACAACTAGATATACATGCTATACGTACGCCTACATATACATATGCATATATATATATATATATATATATATATGAATCGGTAAACACGTCCCGGAGGGAGCTTTTTTCGTCTTTTTTCCTTTCATGTGTGGGGATGCAGGCCATTATGGAAAAACTTTCGGAGTACGATCTTAAGACAACGACAGCGAGAGGATTTGCACCAACGACATTTCGCCTCCTGCCTCCTGAGGAGCTTGTTCAGGACTACCTCTCCAAACGAGATTCTGAGGTGCCATTCTTTCTACAGTCATCCACGTGTACAGAGATGTGCACGCATAAACACCATATAATATATATATATATATATATATATATAATTATATATATATTATGGTGTGGACCGGGATACGCGGACGCGTGAAGATTAGGAGATTTTCATTCACACAAAAAGGACGGCATTCCACACAAGTTCATGGGGCGATGCATGTGGGCATCTGGCAGGCAGTCGCCCTATGTTCAGCCTAAATGGACCTAATCCGATTTCTGTGACGTTCCCGTCACAAGGTCATCAATCTGCGTGCAGCTATCACCACCCCTCTACCTACAAACTGCCCGTCGATTCATCTGTCCACACCAGTATATACAGAACACCTGTTTTTGTAAAACGTTCATCTCATATGTATGTATATTTGCATGTGCAGATGTATATAGATGACCGCATTTGTTTGAATTTCGGTTTCGTTTCTCCAGGTCCAGTTGTGGCTGCGCCGTCCCATGCTGAATACGGATGAGCCCCTGTCTCTGCATCCGGCCACAGCCGCGTTGGTTTATCGCCAGGCAGTCTCTCAATACCAGCAGCATGTCTTCAATGAAGATCCCGGTCTCCTATCGTCGATAAGGTATAAAACCTCTCTAGGAAAACGCAGAAGCGAAAACATTGCCGGATTGGGTGTTCCGTATAGATGGCACATGCATCTTTCCAAAGGCGAATACGGGGAGGACGTTCCGTTTGGTCGTGTTGTGCGTCGAGTCATGCGTTGAGATTGTGTTTTTTCTTTGAAGATGGATGTCTGTTTCATGGTTGCCATGTGCTCTGTATTCCCATGTGCATCAGTATGCACGCATCTGCCCAGAGAGGTGACTTTCTACCATTATCGCTTCTGCATCTTTTGTTTGCAGCGCACGTTTGCTTCAGGCTGAGGGTCTTTTAGAAGCGTCGCCTCCCCATGTGCCATCGTGGCCTTCTCTCAGTTGGACGATTCCTCAACGGCTTCATTGGCTTCAGAGTGAAGCCGACTGGACGGCAGCAATTTCTGAGGCTGCACGTGACTTGGACGCTGAAGAAGGTGATTTGCTCGCCATGAGTGCTGCCTTCCGTCTCATGCAGAACTTGCGCGTAAGTTCCATTGGCGGCATGTTCATTTTTTTCGACACCCGCGCCTGAAAGAGATGCAAAGCAAATCCGAGACTCTGCCTCCGTTTTCGAACGCGTCAGGTTTGGCGATAAAGTACACCACGGGACGGTTTTTTATATTCGGCTGGGCAGGCCGAGGAGAGAGTTAAGAGGCATGCGCCGACGTCACTGTTTATGACTTTTCAGGTTTTAGGTCGCGAGGCTCCGCACGCCGATTCGATGTCTTTTGTGCTGGTCTCTGCTTCAGGGCTTTGGAGGCTCTGTGTGGTTAGCCGACGCCTTTCCACTCTTCTCAGCAGACATCAAAGGCGATGCTCGTCTGCATGCAGTGGTGAAGCAGACCGCTCCGGGGTGCTGCGTGTCTCTCTCGCCGTTGATCGAAATTCGCCGGGTACCTCTTTCGCTTCGCCGTCAGTTTGCGACGCTTTTAGGCGATGACGAAGACAGGGAGCGCATGCGGCGCATTGAGCAGCGCTCACAGAAGAAAATGAAACGGAACGGAAAACCTGGCGAGACACACAACTCGTCCTCTTCAAGGAAGTCAGAGGTTCCCATGGAGGCGAACGAGGATCTCGCTCCCGGCAACACGAACCTGAGGAGACGTGTGTGGAGTGCGCTGCTGTGTAGAAGGGATCCTTCGTCTTTTGGCACATCGGGGCGTCATGTTCGGAGCAGGAAGGAAAACCAGAAAAGAAACAAAAACCTCTCCTACAAACTCACGGGAAGGTCGTGGATTGCCGTGAGTCATCGAGGGATTGAATTGGCGACGGTGTTCGACGCAGAAGGTCTCGCGGCGGCGCCGATGCCCGAGTCCGAGGCGGCGCTTCTGGAGGCGTCTTCCAGAGAAGAGTGGGACCAGGAAAACGAGCACACAAAAGTCCAGAAACCGGGGGCAAAATGGAGGAATCCCGACGAAAAGGCACAAAACGAAGCGGTAGAAGGAACCGATTTCAACAGCCCCAAAATCACCGCGATAGAAGCCAACGACGGAAACAGCGAAAGACAGATACAGAAGGAAGGTTCAGAAAAAGGCATATTTACAATTCCTCCTGAGAAGGTCAGTCCACAAGAAGACCCAAGACAGGGGCATCAAAAGCGTTTCGAAACATACACGTAGTCACCTACTTCCGACGGCTTTTGACAAGATCTATCAGTACACCGATATCTTTTTTCAGAGGATGATCGATTTACGGAGAGACCGATGAAGCCGACACAGACTTTGCGAAGAAACACCACACATATGCCATCTTGATTAGATTTGTACTTGAGATTTTTTTTTACAGTCTTTGGAAGTCGCTGTCTTTTCCGAGAGATGTAGAGACGCTCCTGGGCATATCTAGCTATGAACCCAAACCTCGTTACAACCACGGTCATCTCTCTCAACACCCACACAACGCACTTCTTCACACGTGTCAATATATATATATATATATATATATATATTTGCACATTGATAGTACCCAGAATCTCTACATGTATAGCGCAGTGCATGACCTCTGTATTCCTCCAGCATTTGTTGTGTTCATTTCCAGCTCTGGCTGGTCGCTGCCTTGCCACCTCGTGGGGATGCACCAGACCGCCTCCTTTTGGGATACGTCGACCCTCGAACGGGAAAAAGAAGGTTGGAGGCTTTTGTCACTCAGGTGCGTGAAGAGTCACGTGTGAAGAGTTTGAAAGACTTCTCTTCCGTCTACGCAAAACACTTATCTCAGATAACTGACTAACACCTTCAAATACATATATATATATATATATATATATATATATATATATATATATGCATATAGTTTGATACACGCGTACGTTGTGCGTTTCGAGTTGCGAATACGCCTGTCAGCCACAACATAGGCATTCACAATCACAGATATATCTGGAAAGGGAGACTAGAAGAGGTTGAAGTTGCAAAACGGGTCTTTGCTGAATAATTCGTGTGTTCCTTTTTCTTCTTTGATCCACATCCTGTCACCGCCTCAGAAGTCGCCTTTCCACGAATGCGAACCGTGGCCGTAATTCCTTTTCTTTCGTCTCTCCGTTCTGTTGATTCAGGTGTGTCCTATCTTGTGTGCGATCTCCCATTGGGCTTGGAAAACAACCTTGTGTCAGCGTATAACCAGCGATGAGTACGTTCGCCTAGTCTCTCTGCTTTTTCTGCATCAGGCTGCTGCGAACGACGTCGTCCAACTTGTTCTCTTATTCTTCCCTTTCTGCGCCCTCAACGCTCAGGCTCCGCCTGCGGAATGAACTCCCCCGTTCTCATTTTCGTCGCCTTCCTTGCTCGCGTTTTTGTGCCCTGCCGTGGGGTGCCAGCATTTCAGGATCTTTGTCTTTTTATCCAACTCGTCTCCCCTTTGAGGGCGTTTTTTTCTCTTAAGAACCCGCTCTTTCCTGTCGCTAACAGTTTTTCTGGTTTTTTCGCCTTTCGTCGCTTCCAAACGCTTCAGTTGTCCCCTCGTCTTTGCGCCTGCACCGTTGTTTTTCTAGGCCGTTGTCGCCGTCTCGGCCAATCTCCCTTCGTCGCACGCCCGGCTTCGGCGTGACTGGCTCTCTCAATCACAGTCTGCTGAGCGCGTCCTTTCGCGCTGCATCTCCCCAGCTCGCTGAGATTTGCCACTGCTTTTCCCTGCCTACCGTCTCGCGTTCCCTTTCGCCTCCTCTTTCTAGCGTGTTCGCTGCCTCTCCTGTCGTTCTCTCCGGCTCCCTCTTGCACTAATCGTGACTCGTTCCCGAGTAGCTCTGCCTCCTTCACCCTCTCTGTCCCCTTCTTCACGCTTTCTTGGCATCGCCTCTCTCCATTTACGTTTCTCGCCCCCCCCCCCCCCCCCCCGCCGTTCCGGCGGCGATCTCTACGCCTCCATCTCTCTCTCCTCTGAGGGGCCGAGGGTTGAAGTCCCTCTCTCCAGTGGTCAAAACGCTTTCTCTACATTCTGATTATCTCGAGATTCCACCGCTAACGTGAGCTCGCCGCGACGAGACGCAGCTCCTTCACGCCTTCCCGCCAACGAGAGTCTGAAGCTTTTCAAACGTGAGCAGCCGCCACCGGCTACAGCATTGACACACTCCCTAGAAAGCCCAGCAAAGGCGGTCTCCGTGCCCCACGGGGTCGCTAGACCTTCGTAGGGCGAGAGGGCGGTAGACTTAACAAAAGGAGAGATACACACAAAAAGAACCCCCAAACGTTTTGAGCCTTCTCGACAACCGAGACAAAGAGAACGCCTGACGCCGGGAGGCAGCAATCGAACTACCAAAGAGAGAAAATTATAAAGCGAGGAAAGCGCGAAGGAGTCATTCACATATACGCGATACACTCCTACAAACCAGGCACATACACAGTTGTGTGTACACCGAGGAAGAGGACAATGGTGCAAAAGGAACACTGGAGCTAGAAGAGAGAATGAGAGGGGGACGAGAAAAAGATCCGGCGAGACAGGGCCAAGCGAAGACATCTGACGAAGCAAGACAAGAAAAAGGGTGACGAACATAAACGGGCGGCACGTGGCCACAGCGCGTTGCTCCCTTTGTTTTGATGTCCTTACGAGACAAAAGCGGAAACTGACGAAGCCAAAAGCCGCATCGCAGCTCTGCTAGCTTTCCAGCAAAGGATTGACGGAAGGCGTAGTCTCCACGGTTTCTGGCACTTCTTTTCCTGTTCGTTCTCTCGATCCGTCGGCGGCTTCTCTCTTTTTTTCGCTGTCTTCTGCGGCGCTCGGGGGCGCGTCTTCGAGGGACGATCCAAGTGGCGAACTGCAGGTCGGAGAGCTGGCTTCTTCGTTGAAGACGGCGAGGGCTGGGGGCGCACGCAGAAACAGAAAAGCGATCGTGACAAAGGAAATGAAGAGCGAAGAAGGGGCGTGCTGTCGCATAGACTCGCCTCCTACGTCTTTGCCTTCGCATGTACCATCGGGAGACGAAGACGTCTATCCGCCTTTCTTGAAATCCTGTGGTGTTCTGAGACACTTTCAACGATTTAGAAAATGACCTTGTGTGTGCCTCCTTCCCCCCCTCTCACATTCCCGGGCTCCTGCGTCCCCAACAGCCACTAACAACAACTAAATTTACAAATTCTTCATCGGAGGTAGCACACTCTATGAATCGCGCCTATGCGCCTCTGTGGCCCGCCCGCGTGCGCCGACAGCCAAGCAAGGAACGGGGGGTACCTCGGCGGAAAAACGAGAGAGAAACGAGGAAGAAGCAGAGACAGCAAAAGGCATCTTTCTCTGGTTGTATTGAAACTTCATGCCCTTTTGAAGCATTGATCCTCGCACAGAAGCTATCTGATGGACATGGTCACATCTCACGAGCGACTTTCTAGGTTGTTTACGTTGTGTGGCCTCCCGTGTTTCTCTTCCTGTTTTTCGTTTCTTTCGGTCTCCTCGCTTCCCCCCCCCCCCCCCCTTCGTCTTTTGCCTCGCTTCTTCTTTTTTCTCTTTCTGTTGCTTTGTACCTGCGAGACTCTCAGGATTATCGAACGGATTCTCGTCGTCGAAAGTGGCGGATCGTCCCTTCCCGCGGCACCACTGACGTTCGCGCGCCTGCCGAGATTCCGCCTCGCCTCGCAATTCTGGATTTTGAGTGAAAATCTCCTCTCGGCGTTCGCTGATTAAGAAAGACCGCATACACACAGCGCAGAGAGGAGGGCCGAAATCAATGCGCTCCTCGTCCCACTTGCCAATGGAGACTCCATGCAATTCTAAGCACAGTTGAACCAAAGGGATCGAGGAGGCAGAAGGAAAAGGAAGATGGGAAAGCGAAGAGAAAAATTACAAGAAGGAAGAGAAGGAGAAGGAAGAGAAGGAGAGGAAAAGGAGAAGGAACAAAAAGAGGACAGCGTTTGCCTTTGCATACCGTTTTCTATCGAGACGGGCCTTCTTTCTTCCTCCTGTCCCCTGAAGGCGTTGCGGCACCGCCGACAGCAGCGCAGCTTTCCAATCGCCGTTTTGTCGAACGTGAAGAAGAATCTCCACCACAGTGTTCACGTTCAGGACCAGGCGCTGCTGGTCGGGGAGGAAAGTCTGCGACTCAAAAACAGACAAAAGAGAACAGAAAAGTTAGACCGTGCAGTGGATATGAAACGGTGTCCTGAGAGAGAGTACCGCACCTTCAGGCCACAGTTTTCGTCATATCAAAAAACAAATATATATACATATATGTGTATATGTGCACGTATAGATGTGTGTATACGTTTGGCTGTATGCGTCCTCATACACATCTGTACATATATATATATATATATATATCTGTACGCTCGTGTGGCGACGAACATGGGCGTGTTTCTCTGGCAGTTAAACAGGAAGAGTTCTGTTTCAGAGTTTCATTTCCTTGGAGCGGACGCTTTCCTGTTTTCCTCACCTGGAAAGGCAGCCTTCGCGTTTCAAAGCGGAACTGCTCTGCTTGCCGAAACGTCTCACTCTGGAAGCACAGAAAACACGACAGCAAACGCTCCTGAGAGGAGAAAGACGGTTGACTGTCTACGTCGAAGTCGGAGTAGCAGCGAGAAAACAATCCACATCAGCAGATACCCACATCTTTATATAAGTAGACATATATACAAATATCCGCAAATATCCACATACCTATGGAGATACTTGGGTATATACAGACATTTATGTATCCTTGTCATTGGGTCTTCGATTTGCAACTGGCCTGGTTGCAAGTGGCGACGACAGCAGAAGCCACGCAAAAACCCGAGGAACGAATTAGGGAAACGACGCGGGCACGAGAATTAAAAAAGACAAAGAGAAGAAGGAACAGTCCACTTTTCTGCTTACTCGACTGATGGTTCGATCAACGAGACCGCCAACTACGTAGACTTTGTCCGCCTCGACAGAGAGAAGCTCCTAAGCCCAAATCGGGGACACAGACAGCAAACTTCACGCCACATGAAACGTCCGAACCTAACGCACAGACGAGAAATGCATTTCCAAAGGTGTATTTACACTATCACCTCTCTCGTTAAGTTACTTCTTCTTCCTTTTGTGCCGAGTACCCTCTTCGTCCCCAGTCCTTTCTGCGGCCTCAGCGCGTTTTCGCCCTTCTTCTCTGCGTCGCCGCCCCTTCCCGCTTGGTCGTTTTTCTGCGCTCCCCTCCCTCTCTCTTCCTTTTCATTCCTTTGGCCTTCGTCGCTCTACGATCGCAGCGTGACTCTCACCTCTTCGGCGTCGGGGGACAGAACGACGACTTCTTCTGGCGAGAAAATTTCCCAGTAAGGCCGCTCGTGGCGTCGCACCTGAGACGGCCAGCGTACAGGCAAAGGAAAACAAACAGCGGGTTCTGTTCCTGCGCTCGGGAAGGCTTTCCTCGACGTAATCGACGCCGGCTACCTGAGATCAATTGCAAGGGCGGGGCATTTGCCTCTCTATCTTCTTATCCCCACAGGTACCCTTCTGCAAACATGCTTCTCTATCTACCTCCGGAATCTAGCGCCATCTATCTCTAGCTCTGTACCTAAGCTTCGCCCCTTCTCTACTGTCTAAATATGTGTACCTCTACTTCTCGATGTGCACAAAACGTCGATCAATCACTCTGTCGGGTTCGATCCTCCGCTTCAGCGAAAGACTCTTGCGCTTACAATCCAAGAGTTGAAAGAGAAGAGATCTCGGCAGGCCTGGTATACTGCATTGTCGTCGTGGAACGAAGCCAAGTGGAGCTGCATCTGAGAGACCAAAGCCTTCAGACAGCGAAAAAACGGTGACACGTGGAGCCGGAAGCAACGCCTGTCGACGAGGCAATACACACATCGCTGCTACCCCGTATATGCCTGCACGTATACAGGAAGGAGACGCTGCAGGCACAGACAGAGAGCCGCGCAGACGCCGCACACAAAAGCAACTCGGGGGACAGGTCCCAAATCCGAAACCGAGGCCACATGGCGACAGAGAAGAAGAGAGAAGTAAAAGGTGGAGTGCAGACGCGGCAGCGGGCGTACGTACACCCACGCCCACGAATGCCCCTCAAAGAACCCGGCGTCGCGTGTCGCAGGGAACCTGCTTGAGTCCAACAGCATGCGTGGGACCTCAGTCACCCACCTTTCTCTTCAGGTGCGTGCACAGATCGCGTTTCCACTTCAATAGGAAAACACACGCAGCCACCGACGAAGACACAACAAGACAGAGATACACAGACAGCTAGGGTGTTCGTTTGGTGGAAGCAGAGGCACACAAATACAAACATATATATATATATATATATAATGTTGATATCTATATACATAGATATGCGTAGACATGGGTATTGATTCACACCGAAAGACATTTGCAGAGAAAGGCACGGAGCAAAACGACGACGAGACGGAAGTCGGGCGATGTTCCTTTGCGATCGGCAGGGGCCTCACCGGCACGGACGGGGAACTGCGAACGAGGTGATACGAAATGAAAAGCTGCTTGGCCAGACTGCGGATTTCCTGAACGGACACGGCCCCAAGGAGAGCCAGGACACAAGAGAGACGGTTCCCATGAAGCAAAATGCCACGTAAAGTTTCACATCAGCTGCCGTCACCATCCTACAAATATATAAAGACATATATCCCTCGAGAGACCCGTATGTATGCATATATATATATATATAATTACACGCGTGCATGCTTATAGGCATAAAAACAAATATGTGCATACCAATATATATGCGTATATGTATACATAAATATGTACACGTAGATCCGTAGATGTTTGCCGGCAGAAGGGCGAGCGTTGTCGCGGGAGAGGGGAGTGTGGAAATGTCACAATCCTTCGTGAGGAGAGAGTCTCCGGGTGGCGATAGGGACATCTTGCATGTGCTTTTCATCCTCACTTTTTCGTTCATGAGAGACTCGAAGCTGCAATTGAAGCAAATGCGAGGGAGACCGACGGCGTCCTCGGCGTGGCAGCGGCGCACGTGCTCCTGGACACAGAAAGGGAAAAACGAAGCGGGGAAATCGGAGAAGAGAAGAAGGGGAGACGAGAGAGAACAAATAAATGGAGCATCAGGAGTCGCGTTCACGATTCACGTTTAGGCTGCCGGAAGTGCGTTTATCACAACAAGTCAGAAAACGTCTGTTTTGTTGTCCTCTTTTGTTCGTGCAAATGTCTGCACTGGGGACGTCCGCGTAAGCGGAAACGTCTCCGACAAAACGAAGGAGAAAAAGAGAGAAGGCGAAAAGACCTTTGGAGACGCCGCCGTCGAAACATGATGGCCGTGAGGGGAAAATATGAAAAAGCGAGGAAGAAGCGGCAGCAGACAAGGTGGAGGAATGCGAAGGAAAATGTGGAGAGGGAGAAGAGGCCGCGGGGCCAGAAGGATGAGAGCGACAAGAGACGGTGGGAAAAGGAGGAAGAGGAGGGAGAACTCGAGAGGATGGCCAGCGAAGGAACGGGCGAAAAGGCCGCGCAAAACAAAGACAACAGAAGCGAAAAAACAGGAAAGGCAGCCATCGGACGGGGAAGACGAGAAAGTGCAAAAACGGAATCAACCTTGCAGATCGCATACGCCTCACCAGCAACGTTTCCTTCTGCAGCCGCGTCTCCTCTTTCCGCTTTTTCACAAACGCTGTTCTCTCCTCTGCAGACCGAAAAACATCCCAAACGCGAGGTCGCTCAGAAAGGCTTTTGAAGCCTCAAACGAACGAGATCGGAAGTCTCGGGCTCCTTAAGCTCCTTAGCTGGGTATATACGCGCATACAAATGAAACATGGTATTTGAGTTTCGAAGACGACTGCCGTTAGCCCAGATGTATATATATATATATATATATATATATATATATATGGGTGCATGCGTATGTGGACGATACGCCTGTACGTTCCCTCTGTATTGCACAGAGCGTATACAAATATATGTTTGCATCTTTAACTATGCACCTTTCTACGTATCTATATAGAGGTGAACATAGCGGAATCAAAACAGCATTGCCTTCTGGTAACATGGCGATACGTGAACATACACCTCTAGACGTCTCCAGCGTCTTTCTACCGGCTCCATGAAAATCTGTCTCTCTACGAATTCACATATATATATATATATACATAGAAGTATAGATATATATATGTATATAGAAAGGTATGCCTTTTTGCCACGTTCTGTTCCGCACGCAATGTACCCCGAATATGGATGCATGTGTCGATATTTATGGATCACTAGCTGCGGTGGTGAAGTGCATCTCGGCCTCAGTACCTTCTGTGAGGTGTTGCGTTTCCTGGAGAAGTTGTTCCTTTCTGTCGCGTCTTCTTCGTCTTCTTTCTTGCGGTCTCTGCTGCCTCTTTTTTTCCCGATAGTCTGCTCGCTTCGCCCACTTTTTCTGCGAACGCGGCAACCGCTTGGCTTCTGGAGCCGAGGAAGACGAAGAGGAAGAAGAGGAAGACGACGAGGAAGAAGAGGAAGAAGAGGAAGGAGATATTCGGGGTGACCGTTGAGAAGACTCACAATTATTAGATGACGCGGAGCGCAAGACGCTGCTAGTGCTGGAACGGCTACCCTTTTTTGAGGAAGATTCGCAGATGCTGCTGGATGTTCCCTCCTCCTGGTAGTTAGAGAAAGAAGTTGCAGCGGAGGGAGAAGAGAGAGAAGGCGGAGAGCGCGTCATGGTTGCCGCGTGGGCGTTCGATCTTCGCGGAACAGCAGGCGAAGAAGACGCGCAATCGGCAAAAATCCCAGTCACGGACGAGCAGTACAAAAGGACGGGGGAATATACGGCGTTTTTCTCAGTGCTGCCAGATAGAAGCACGTCCGAAGCAAAAATGAACATCTGAAAACAAGATGGCCGTTTATCAGACTACAGAAGATTGTAGATTTTAGCGGGAAATACCACGCAAAAGACAAAAGACACTCCAACTCGGAAGGTGAATGCGCGCGCTGGCCCGACTCAAAGACTGCCGAGGTGTACATACACCTGAGCGGCAGAGCAGTTCGACAGGCAAGAAGCCTGAGATGTCGACAGCAGACAGCGTTTAAGAATGACCACAAAAAAGCAGGACTGTCTCTGTTTCTCGCGTCTTTCTTCTAAAGAATTCTGTTCCTTTTCTGTTTCGATTCCCTGCCTTCGCTGCATGCGCCTGCTGTCGATGCATGCGCGAAAAACAGCGCGCGGCGCCGTAGAAGCCCCCAACCGCTTGCAACGGAGACCGCGTGTATCGGCCCCACAGGCGTTTCGTTCTCGAGTTTCTTGTTCTCTGTGGTTGCTGAAAGGCTTTCCTTTTAAATATTCAAAGCGACCTTTTCCCCTTTCTCTTCTCCAAGTTTGTCTATTCCGGGACTGAGGACTCGATTTGGTCGCGCCGGTGTGCAGTAGAGCGAGACGATCTCGTCCCTCTGCGCGGCCACGGTCATCGAATCCTCGTGAAGTGAGAGGGAAAGAGAAGCTCGGATGACTTTTTTTCTAGCCCGTTTGCTTTTCCTCTGGACCTTCACGCACATTTTCTTCTCTTTAATCGGAACTCGCTTTCTCCTCTCCCTCTACGTCCTCTGTTTTTTTTATCTGTTCGCTCGACAGGCTTCGGTTCCACGCTCTCTTCCACGCCGCTGAGCCTCCAACCTTTCCGCATTTCTCTTGATTTGCTTTTTTTCTGAGTTCTCTCCCGCCTCCTCTCCTGCACTTTTTCTTTCTCTCCTCCGTCGCCGCCATGGCTGCAGGAGTCGCGAAGGGGGCTCAGGCAGCCTCGCAGGGGAAGAAGAGAGGACGCGAAGACGAGCGTAACGGAGAGCCTTCAAAACTTAAAGATCCGAGCAAAAAGAAAAAGACTCCTTCCGCGGCTTCTGTCTCTTCTGTCTCTTCCTCTCTTACGGCCTCTTCGTCCTCAGCCACTAAACCTGGTAGACTGCCTCCGTCTCCATCTGCGTCTTCCTCGGCCTCCGCCGCCTCCCGCGAAAAGACAGCTGCGCACGGGGCAAGAGATCGGAACCTCGCCCCGAAGAAGAAACAAAAAACCGATGGAACAGCGCCTGAAGAGACCGAGGAGAAGATTCCAGGATGCAGCGTCTCCCCTTCCCTGCTCAAGAAAGCCCTGGCTGGTCTCACGGCGTACGTGATGAAGAAGGCAGGCGAACGAGGCACGCAAGATCTGCTCGAAGAGAAAGGCGCTGCGACTGTCTCCCTCATGCTCGCCCTCAAGAACATTCCCCAATCTTTTCGGAAACACCCCGTTCAAATGTAAGGCTCTTCTCGGGCTTCTCTCCAAACGACCACCCTCCAACAGACGACATGACCCCACATCTGCAGAGGACAGCGAGGAGGAGGCAAGGGTTCTCGCCGTTTGCAACAAACAGACTCTGCAGCAAACTCCGACACGTATTCAGAGCTTCACAGCATATGTATATATATGCATATGTTCATGTATATAAAAGGTACATGCAGACAATATCCTTGCCTGCGCATTGCGCATATATATATATATATATATATATATATATATATATATATATATATGTTGGGCTTCGGGTGTATTAGGCTGCATAGACGTATGCATATGGATAAGAATACCGTTGTTTGCAGATATATATAGGTTTGTAGGTTTTTTGTTGGGACACTTAGGGTTTTACCTGAATTTACATTGAATAGGTTTACAGTATCTCCGACCATATCTTTACTATAGAAGATAAATCCACATATAGTTGCTAAGACAGCTCCAAGAGATTCTGTCCCTTGCAAGTAAGGGCCATGTGCGCTTCGCTGAGAGGCAACCTTTGTAGAAAGCGGAAAAGTGAAACAGGGGAAGGGTCGAACAAGCCTCTCTTTGGCGCGGCAACGCAATATGCCTCAGAGTGTCTTAAAAGTGCGTTTCGCCTCTCAACATTCTGTCTGGTTTTTTTCCTTTTCGACAATCCCTGCCTCTTCCTTTTCGCTTCGGCCTCCCGGTGTTCGTTCCACGTTCATTCTCCACTCTCGTCTGCCTTGTTTCTCGCATGCCACAGAGTTCCTCTTCGGCTCCTCCGGTGCCGACGATTTCCCTTTCTTTGTTTTCCCTCTTGTCCAAGCTGCCTCTTTCCTTTGCGGCCCCAGCTGTATCGCTTCGTAGATAGAGGGGAGAGCGCCCCCGCTGTCTCTTCTTGTGTCGCTGCTCCGTGATCTTCTCACTTCTTCCGCTGAGGGTGCTGTGCTCTTGTGTTCGTGCGCGTTCGCTTCTTTTTTTTGCGGCCTCGCATTCGCCAATCATCCGTGCACGTCTGTGCATGAAAAAGCCCCGCTTCGTTCCTGTTCGCAGCGTCCTGCCTCATCCGCTTTTTGACGTCTCGAAGGGCGAAGGCGAGTGCTGTCTCTTCGTCAAGGATCCCCAGCGGAAGTGGAAAGACTTGATCGCGCCCGAGAAGCTTTCAGGTTTGACGCGCGTTCTGGGAATCGAGAAGCTGAAGAAGAAGTTCCCCACTTTCAAAGACAAACGCATGCTGTGTGCCAGCCACGACGTCTTCCTCTGCGACCGCAAAATCGCCGACAAGCTGACTCCTGTCTTGGGAAAAACCTTCATCCAGGCGAAGAAGTAAGACCTGAAAGAGAGAGGGAGCAGAAAACGCAAAAGGGAGCCGCGCCCGCGCACACGCCTTCTCTCGCTTCCTCTCTGTCGACCGCTCTCGCTTTCTCGTTCTCCTCCGCTTCCTCTCTTCCGCTTCCTCTCCTCCGCTTCCTCTTTCTCTAGCAGTCTTTTTTTACCACTTCGGTCTTTTTAGGTCGTTGGAGTGTTCGTTGCACACCCCTTGATTTGCATGTCTTGTTGCGATGCTCAGGCTTCCTTTGCCGGTGAAGTTGTCTTCGACGAACGTGCGCCCGGCGCTGGAGGAGGCGCTCAAGTCGACGTACTTTTTCCTTCCTCGCGGGCCGTGCGTGGCGATAAAAATCGGCCGGGCGAACATGCCGGCTCACCATCTTCTCGCAAATGCGAAGAAGGCCCTGGAGGCAGCCTTCGCCTTCTTCGCGAACGACGCCAAGTTCCGAAACACGATTCACGCGGTGTCTGTACAGGCCACGGACGCTCCGGCGCTGCCGATCTACTCTGACGCCTCGTACACAGAAGCTGCTCGGCACTACGTCTCTGCGCCGCCGCCTGCCGCGCCTGAGAAAGAAAAAGCGCGGGAACCAGCTGAAGCACGGGCACTCGACAGCCGGGGAAAGAAGGCTCCGAAGGCGGGGGCGTTGAAGCGGAAGGAAGGCGGGAGCTCGAAGCCTGGATCGGGAAGCGCAGACGGTCGAGAAGGAAAGGAAAGACAAGCAAAGGCCGAGCGGCCCATCATGCGGCTCGACGCAGCCTCGAAAAAGAGAAAGGGCGAAGACGCTTTGGGCGCAGCGGCTCTGGCGAAGCCGGCGTTGCAGGCGAAGAAGAAGATGAAGACCAAGGCGAAGTAGACGAGGTCTTTTACACCAAACGAAATGGAAGAAGCTTCAAAAGAAGTGTCTTTTAAAGACCGTGTCTCTGCTCACTGTGTGTCTTAGCCTGTGCCTCCGCTTTTACCGTCTTTCTCGAGCGCCGCTTATTGCCGCTTCACCCTGTTTTAGTTCGCGCCTAAATCATCCGAACGCGTTTTCGTGTCGGGGGTTCCCCTGTCTCCCTGCGATCCAGAAACTGCACTCCTCTCAGGCAGTCTGTGCGCCCTGAAGTGTCTCGGCGTTTTTTCTTTCGTTCTCTCTGCGGACTTCTTCAAAAACGTTTGTCACAGCGCCAAAGGGGCTTTCCTTCCCAGCTCGCCGCCGTCGTCTTCGCGGTGTGTGTGCCTGCGCCCGGTTTCCCAATAGACAATCCGTCGCTGAGGTTTGCTCGGAAACTCCCCCCTTTATGTCTCTGCCTCTGTGCTCCAATCTTTGTTTCGTGCTCCCACACTGGCGCCAAGTTACGTTTCACCTTTATCGTCTCTACCTCTCTAGGATATCCCTCTACCCTGGTCTTCACTGCGTCTTTAGTCCTTCTCTTGCTTCTCTTTCGTCTCTCGTGCTCCTCTATAAACGACGCGACCGTTGCCCAGACGCACGTTTGCTGGGAGGGGATCTGATTCCTCCACAGGCTCTTTAGCATAATCACACAGGCCAGAAATCAAGTCCGTTACGCACCGTGAAGCGTCACTGCATGCGCTCGCTCCGCGTTTAATCTGGAGTTTATCTCCGATGACACTGCACACCGTATAAACACCCCTTCCGCCTTTTTGCCGACACAGCTTCCGAACGTGCGATGGCAAGCGGAATTGGGCAAGGCGCGCAGAAAGCAATCGAAGTCGCAGAGGCCTTCTTGGCCAAGTGTGACGATTCAAAATACCTAGACGCCCCCTCGGGTGTATGTGAACGAAAGGGCCACACAACAGAGCAGCCCTTGTGGTCTTTGCGTTTTCAACGAATTTTCGTTCCCGAAATTCTCACTGCGCTGAAGTTTCGGGAAGGAGTTACACCCGAGAAAGCGCAGGCGAGACGGCGTTTTTTCCCGGTTCTTCCACTCTTAAAGAGCCTCACTCTACCGCTAGTGCCGCTACCGAGCCTCACGGATATCCATGCTTTTGCAATTCGATTGCGATTCACGAAATCGATGTGTCTCGACCATCACGACTTCCGGCATTCCGTTTATTAACTGGAAATGTGTAAAAACCTAGCTTCCTTCTCACATCTAAGATTCTCAGAAGAACCAGCCGGCTACTTCCACTCGTCGCATGCGTGTACTGGATCCCTGGGGTCACACCGCGCTCTGGATCGGCCCTGAGGGGATTTTCGAAAAAGTTGACAGAGACCGTAGTAACGCCCTCAAGAAACAACAGCAGGCTGCGGCGCGCGCTGTGTGCTGCGCTGCAGCGTCACTGAAAAGCGTTGATAACGCAATGTCGAAAAGGATCGATTTTAACCGTCACTAGGGATGACGGTTGAGGTGCGAGAGCTGCGAGACGAGAGCAGAGACACAGCGTCGTTTTTGCGAGATACTGGAGAGACGAGCGGCGAGGGCACTGCATCTGAGGCGAGAGACAAGAGACGGAAAGTGAGAGAGAACACTCCAGACATGAGCCGCTGATCTCGGGCGGTGGACAAAGCAGTGGAAGCTAACACTGTGGAGAAAACGCGAAGCGTAGCGTACCGGCCATGGTCAGCTTGTGCCTGGCTTACACGCCGCAGGCGTAAAAGCTAGGCCACGCGAGACTCGCAGAGAAAGCACATCTGACACGAGAAACGCCTTTGAATCCGAGGAAAAAATTGGATCTGGCAAGGGCGGGGTTCCCGAGTCCTGCACGAGGTGTACGTACGCCACGAATGGAATCCCCGCTGCCCCCTCCAACGCATGCAGAACCGGGAGGAGACAAGGGGACGAGAACTTGGCAGCGAGGGCGACTTAAAATTTGAATTGCTTCTTCTTCTTCGACTTGGTGACGGTCTGTGTGCCTCGAATCTCGTCGCCCTTTCTCTTCCGCGCTGCGCCCACACAGACACGACCAGAAACGCACGATTTGACTAGGATCCCAGATCACCGTGACTATTTCTTGGTTATATTTTCCCCTCTAGAGCGGCGAGGCCAGCCAGCCACGACGCAGACTTCTGCGTTTGCACGTCCCCCCTCCTCGTCCCCCCCCCCCCCCCCCCCCGA